>NW_027526203.1:70264820-70269820 GCF_048455015.1 Haemaphysalis longicornis
TTTTGCGCGATCATTCAGTTAAATTCTAGAACAAAAACTGAATTCTATCGAAAGAATTCATCTGTTAGGTAAGAAGATCCCGGGAACAACTCAGTCAGCGATACTTTGAGTAGGACACCTGAGGGGAAAAACAAAATATTTAAGAGGAGTTCAAAATAAAATTTAACCCCGTTCAGCGTGCAAGAAGATTTTTGTAAAAGAGTAGCGACTGCACAGAAAAACGTGTGGAACTCTACAGCAGATGAAAGGAAAACCGGAGCAAAGGCGACATGGTCTTTTGACAAGATAAAGGTTAAAATGTGCTCTGCGCCTGGGATGAAATGAGCAGTCATGATACGCGTTGCCGCCTTATGCCGCCACGCTGCGCTCGGCTTCGGAAAATGACTAACTCAATGAAAATAAATCTGGAATTTTTCAAATATTGAACATGAATGCATGGAGCTTGCTGAATAAGTACGGTGTCTAGAAAGCATTATAATCGAGTACGATCCAGACGCATTGGTAATAGCAGCACCATGGGTGCATCCCGATGCGTCTGAATTTGAAGTTACGCCCTTTGGATGTTCGATAATGAGAAAGGATTGGTGCGCCAGAAGGGGAGGGTAGCTATTTAGTTATCAAAAACGACATTTCCTTAAGGATACTTGATGATCCATGTGACCTCAAAAGAGTTTGGATTAGAAGTACTTCGGATTACTACTACTTTGGACTACTACTTTGGATTACAATGCCCGTAACGTGCTAATCGGTGGTTTATACAGGACCCCCATTCTCCTGTTGGAGTGCTTGTAAATTTGAAAGCATTTATGAACGTGCACATGAAACCAGGTGAAAACATATTCCTTCTGTGGAATTATAATCTAGCTTGAATTCATTGCGTTCAACTCTTCTGGAGTGACGGAAGTACGAAGTTGTGATCAGTTATGAAATATTGCATGTAATCATAACGTGACACAAATTGTGCCTGCTTTCACAAATGTACGGCCAGAAACTTCGACACTATCAGATCTTGGTGTTGTTTCGAATCTCATAAGTCGTTTTGTAGCGAACTGTGACATCGGATATGCTGTATCAGGCCATAAAATGGTAGTGACGTCTTTAAACATGTCTGTTCGGAAAGTCCTCCGTCCGTCAAAAGTGCGCACTTAGAAATCTGCTTTTACTGATGATGTATGTATTTTAGATTGCCTCAAAGTCGATACATTTTTAGAAATTGCAGACTTTGGCGCAAGCGTAGACTACGTATGGGATGTCTTCAATCACCTTGTGAAATATTTTGTGCCAGAACGATTCAAATCGACTAAAAATTGATATCACTGGATATTCCGAGGGATAATACAATCAAAAAGAAAGTTAAAACGGATCCGTAGGTCGGTTTTAAAGAACTGCCGGCCCATCGATAATAGATGCATTTCCACCATGAGTCGAGATATTAAACAGCTAGTAAAAAAATGAAAAGTTGCAGATGACAATTACGTTTTGGTCTTAAGATGTTTGTACGCGCTAGCGTTACTCCGGAGTCGAGGGAGCGTTTTGTAACGGAGTTGCTGATTTTACCATTTGTGCTTTTTACATTCTGAAGTTCACGGACGAGAGCTAGGCTAGCCGCAATGGTTTTAATCAACGCGGCACTCAGACTCTGTGATATCTACGCTTGGGAGGATTAAGATATTGGCGTGAAAAGTTGCGGCTGCGAAGTGTTGGTCAGTTTGAGAGCGAAAGCAACAGTGTCAAAGTTTTAAAGTGTTTATTGTGGGGGCCTGACTGAACGTTTGGGTTTTTTATAAGATAACCAGAAGGAGACAGGGAGGGACAGAAATATCTTTGTTGAGTAAGATTTGTTCGGAGCTTAAGAAAAGCGGCAAGAAAAGGCAGACCATATGGATTAAACCAGAATTCTAAGGCCCCAGAATCAGCTCACGCTGATCCTCAGGTGACAAGCTGGTCAGTGCAACCAGTCATGTATGGACATAATTTGGATATTTGTTTAGGTTGTGCAAAACCTGGTCATATCGAAAGCTCAGGGGTGACCAAGAGGTGCGTGTTTCCCGCATTTAAGTTACTGTCGGACCTTTCCTACCAAAAATCTTCGCTGATCTGGATATGTGGATACGTATGTGCTGGTTTGTGTCCTGAAAAGAGTTTGCGACTCTTAAGCGATGATATCACCATGTAGCACGGAAAAGGATGGTGTTCCTCCCCGTAGGATGAGGAGACGTTTTCAATATTTTTCAGCAAGGGGGGTGGTAGACGTGGTCTACAGGGAGCACGGTATACGAGTTCGATCTGCCTCGCTCCCATCCAGACCCGTGTCCGTGTTTTAAAGTAATGTGAATTTTTATCATTGCGGATTGGAGAATCCTTCTCAAGCGTTTAGTCACTCTGCCTGTAGCCAAGATACCGATGTCCGGTTATGTTTAGCATCTATCTGATAGTTCAGCCAGGGGGAACGCAAGGAGGATTTAATTGCCGTTTGTAGGAAGGTAATCACAGGGGTTGCCACGGTATTAGGTTCAGCAAGGCTTGGGTGTGGGCTAGTTGGTGTTTTAACATCTTGAAATGCAGAGGTGTACTACTTGCACCTCACCTTGTCTGTTTTTGTGTTATTCACCCTGTTCTACGTTTTCGTGTCAGTCAGCGCACCTCTGCACTTCATGTTGCAACGGTACTCCATTACGAGAATTGTGCTCTTCGTACTTTCGAACGTCCCGGCCTCGGCGTATACTAATCAATTCACGGTTTTGGAACTTCCATCAAAGATGTAATCCTGCCTCGTCAAGCGTGGCGGCGAGGCTCCTACACTCGCGACGGGCGGCTTTCCCGCAGCAGTCCGGATAACAAGATGGCGGGCGGTCGCGCAACTGAGGAACTCTACGTAGCGTGAGTTCCGCACGCCGGTAGCGGAGCGGGGTGTGCCAAAAATTCATTCGCGCAGTTACCAAAAAATGGCAATTCGTTTCCACGTAAAGCATGTGAAGTCTAAAAGCCATCCTACAAAAAAGCATAAGCATGGTTCTTAGCCTGTATTTGCAAATACTTGTGTGCGTTTATAAAAGCAGTTGACAGGTAGCGGCATGCTGCAGCGCCTGCAACAGCGTTGCGTCGTGCTCGTCCTGGTCCTGTCAGTCCTGTCGTTCCTGTATTTGCCGTCTTCGCGGCGCACGGGCGAATAGGACAACTCATCGATTTTTTTTTTTTTTTGGTGTGCTGCGCAGCCAACGTCGTCATGCCGTACAGCGTGCTGCACGATCCACTTCTTCTCGATACGCTTACCTGGCGCGAGATAAAGGAAATTTACTTCGTCGTTTCGCAGCCGGAGCCGTACTGCTTCACCGCGCAGTACGGCCTTCTAGATGTGGCCAGTATTAAGCGGCGCAAGTTCGTGGAACTCTTCAGAGTCGAGAGAGATGACATTTTTGAGCTTCTCACCACCCTGAAGATTCCGGATGACGTGATAAGTGGCCAGCGTGTCAGAGTGTCGGGCATGGAGGCCCTATGCATGACGCTGCGGCGCCTCGCGTACCCAAACCGCTTGTGCGAGCTGGAGGTAGAGTTTGGTCCGCCCGGGACGGTGATATGCAGCGTGGTGAACAAAGTCTTGTCCCACATCGAGTATTACTTCGCCCACCTCCTGTCGGACATGAACAACCACGATTGGATGACCCCGTCCCGTATGCACGAGTTTGCTGAGGTGAGAGCACATTTCCGTTGGTGCGCTGGGTGCACTTTTAGCAACGTTCGTTTTTCGCAGGCCGTCCATGCGAGGGGTGCGCCGCTGAGGAGCTGCTGGGGCTTCATCGACGGCACTGCGCGCCGGATTTGCCGGCCGACGATGGAGCAGCAGGAGTTTTTCTCCGGGCACAAACGGTTTCACGTCGTGAAATACCAGGCGGTAATGTGCGCAAACGGCATCATCTGCGAGCTGGACGGACCTTACAAAGGAAGGCGACATGATGCTGGTATGTCATTTGATAGTATTGATTGCCTGGTATTACCAATCAGAGGGCAAAAAGTATAGTTGGAGGGTTTGTTGCCCTTTCGGGGAAGCCGTAATTTCGAGCATATCCTATTTCACTGTGGTGTGCTTTCATGCAGTAACACAAATGAATATAGAAGACGGTGCATGTAGTTTAACAGTAGCTTTCTGTCATTCTGCGGGATGCGAAACTACTTATTCTACATATCGAGGAAATGCGTAAAAGCAATGATGCACTAACACTTTTCCCCTGCCTCTGTTAAGGTAGGGATACAAGTGGTCAGTTATGTATTTTTAGCAGTTCAGGAAAGTCTTGTTTGAAATACAAAAATGTTATGCATCAAACGGCATTGAAAATATTGGATTGCGTGCTACATCTACGGCTCCACCTTGTCTCTGAATTGTTGCAGATGAGCCCCACGTAAATGTAAACCTGGTATGTTTAGTGTGATCAGTGTGGGCTTGGACCACGAGTGCACATAAGCTACTCTGCTGTATTCATTAAAAGCCACATGCATGACAAATTATCATCGATGATATGCGGGCTACAAATTTGTTTGATGCTAGTAATGTATTTCAGGGTAGGTTTATAACAGTTTGCGTGAGCCTGGGCTATCACCTAAAAAATGAACATCGCAGTGTCTGCCCACTGCTCTCAGTTATTGTCAAAGCGGTCAGGCTCGAACTGTTGTGTTTTACATCAAGGCGTCGCACCGTTGAAGTATTGATTAGGAAAGGTCGCCTGTCACGTGCGTAGCAAATCAAAAATTAATGGCATGAACATCAAGGCTTAGCCAAGGAAGGGACATGGGCCTTTGATGAAAAATTGAGAACGAGGTACGGGAACAGTGTGATAATGTCTACACCTGGAAATTTCCAGTTCTCGAGAATAAGGACTGCTCAGAATTGAATATAACTATGTGCATATCTTTATTGTGCCACAAACATGGTTACACTGAGGTGAAAAGTTGCAAAATACAAAAGTTTCACATGCATAGCACAATGGCCTTTTTTCCTGCATTGG
>NW_027526203.1:70272320-70333984 GCF_048455015.1 Haemaphysalis longicornis
CGGAAGTCACATTTTGGGATTGCACATTTTATATTCTGTACGTTTCGATAGTTTCCTTGCCTAAAACCGTTGCAAAGTGCCATAGAAAAATGCTTGCAAGCCGAAGTGACTAGCTAGTTGCGCAAGTTGACGAAACAATCTAAATTTTTCTCCAGAACGACACTACCGTCGTGTATCTCCAGAACGACACTACCGGCTGCTGCTATCTTGATATGGTTAGATTGGCCGAGTTCTTGTCATCTGCATTGCGGTCACAATTTTTATCTTGCATACACACCCAAATGGCAGAAAAAAAGAATCACGGTGAAACGATGAAAACAATAGCTTCTATTAAAGCACAATTGTATCTATGCCGGGATCACAAAAACGGCTATCCGGAACTTTTGTTTTCCCATAACTTGGCGGGATAGTACCCTTGCTGCTATTCGTGTGTTCAATAAGCAGCTGTCTGGACTTTTATTCCACGAGGTAGTCGACTGACAGACCCTACGAGACCCTAAAAGTTAGCGTGGAATACCGTCGTCTGGCATGACGAACAGCAGCGAACCAATGCAGGATTTGTTACTAATAACGAATAGCCCTACGCTGCCTACTCGTTTAGTCATGGCGTTGTAATTGTGTTTTAAAGCAAAGCTTTCTACCTCTACCCCCCAAGGGTTCTTTCGCGACCGTTGGTGTCACCAGAAAACTCCAGCGAACAAATAAAAGAATTTACTGGCACCGCCGGGAATCGAACCTGGAACTAATAGACTAACAAGGCGAGAGCCCGTTGTCTTACCGATTAAGCTACGAGCCCACGCGAACACTCGAATACAAATGGTGTACTGACCAAGCACATCTACGGGTTTACCCCCTGCCTTGTCGCTGAATGCCACGCTGAATGTCACACGACCACTCACGCCCGTCTAGCGGCCCTGTGCGCACCTTGCTCATGTGCTAAGAGTTACAAAAATTAAAGGAAGCTCACACCAATCCATGGAATCTCACTTTTAGTACGCCAATGTGCTAAAGCCTGTGGCCTCCCGTGTTCACGTAAAAACTCACAGCTCCTTGTCGTCCACCCTCACGCCAAATCAAGGAATACATTCAAATACTCCTTGATGACCAGGCCATCACTCCAAACCCTCAGCATCAAGATCCTGGGCCTACATTTCCAGGCCAACACCAAGAGTGACGTCTCCTTGCAGCGCCTCAAAAACAGCATTAATCAAATCATACACATGATCAGGCGAGTTGCCACCAAGAAGCGAGGCCTAAAAGAATCCGGTACCTTTCGATTAATTGACGCTTTTGTCCTCTCGAGAGTTACTTACGACAAACCCGTATCTTCTTCTCAACGAAGAAGACATAGAGATGCTTTATATAATGATTAGAAAGGCGGTTGAGCAGGCCATTGGTCTTCTCATGAGTGCGTCCACACTGAGGCTGCTTAGCACGGGCTCCTCAACACGGTGGAAGAGCTGATAGAAGGCCATCTTTCTAACCAGAAGGTCCGACTCAGAACTGCGGTGGGTAATCGCATGCTTCACCAAATTGGCTGGGCAGCCCAGAAGGTCACTCCGCTTACTCCCAGACTCTTGGTGACTAAAACTAAAGATGCTCCCTTTGCTTAGAAATATGAACCCCTCACATGACGAGGGTCAACGAAAAGCACGGGCTCAAGCGCTAAACACCACCCTCGGTGGGGCTCATGCAGTTATCTACACAGACTTCTCCTAACATCGAGGGCAGCAACACGCCATCATCGTGGCTACCTCCAGAACCAACCTCCTTGCGTGTACCTCGCTTAGGACCCAACAAATGACGGCAGCAGAAGAGGCAGCAATCACCTTGGCTCTCACTCAACCAGGGGTTCGGAGGGTAGTCACCGATTCCCAGCAAGCCTACTGGAATTACCAGTCGGGTTGGGTGTCCTGACCTGCACTGTGCGTGCTGAAAAACCACTCCCCAAACTGTTCCATTCAGCTCATCTGGACACCGCCTCACGCTTCAATGGAGGGGAACAAATACACCCAAACAAGCCTGCGATTTTACCTCCCGTGCTATGGAGCTGCACGAGGACAGTCACCCGCTTGTCACGTCCAGAAAGATAATCCAGCATTATCGCCTTCCAGGCAGCACAGCAAGTCCGAATCTTGACCGGCCAACCTACGGCTGTTCTCCGGAATGTTCGGGCATCGGCAACAAACTGGCCAGCGTTGAACATAAGAATACGGCCGCCATCCTCTGCGCACGTATTTGGCAGCCAATCTTCTTATGTTGGTCAGCTTTTGCTCGTTAACCGTCAACACGGTTTCCCCTCGGAGAAAGTTACTCAGAAGTTATCTGGCGGATCAACCACCGGGGATGAATGGCACTTGTTCCAGCAACGTTCAATCAAAAGACAGGCGGCAGGTTTCCCGCCGCCCAGTACTCGCTGGTTGCTTGAAAGCGGGTTTACAAAAGATGATCAGCTTGTGCACGGCCACCAGGCGACCGCTTTGTTTTCGCTTGCAGGGGAACACATGATGAATGGCTGTTGTGCAGCTCTAGAGTACTCGTGTTTCGTAGGCAGCCGTTGTTCTAAAGTTGTTTTGGAAACGTACGTTATCCGGTCCGCTTATGAATCTGCACGCTCCTGCTCTTCGACAGGCGAACGGCTGACGTCTGTCGCAGGTCTAGCACCACCCGTGCCCAATCATCGGCATTCCGAAGGTCATGCGTGGACACGCGTCCAGTCACCGAACAGTGTGCTGTATATATATGTGCACTCATGGACAAATGAACGAGGACACAAAAATATTAACCGAATACGCTGAGTCAAAGATAAAAATAATGGCTTGCTGGTGGTATATTTGGAAAGGCACATTTTCAGTCTTGTGTTGTGACATGTGTTTGCGCTTTGTGGATATCCTGCTTGCCACTTTGCAAGGCTGCTGCAAACGGTCGACGAACGGTGGCGTTTTCCAGGACCCAGACAAAGAAAGTTCGGTAAGTTCATTTTTGCTGCACATTTTCTTGCGCGACTAAGGTTCGGTGCAGAAACGTGTTACGGTTCGATTTCCCGCTTCCGCTTCAGTCTCACGGTGTGGTTCGCGGAAGCTAAATTCAATTTACTGATGCTGACGACGTTCGATATGTCTCGCGTTGCTGATGGACAGGTGGTAGGCGCAGCGGAGGGGGCTAGGAAGCCTGAAATATTTGCCGGTGCTCTTGAGGAATGGAGGTGTTTTAAAGCAAAGCTTTCTACCTCTACCCCCCAAGGGTTCTTTCGCGACCGTTGGTGTCACCAGAAAACTCCAGCGAACAAATAAAATAATTTACTGGCACCGCCGGGAATCGAACCTGGAAGCAATAGACTAACAAAGCGAGAGCCCGTTGTCGTACCGATTCAGCTACAAGCCCAAGCGAACACGGGAAGACAAATGGTGTACTCACCAAGCACATCTACGGGTTTACCCCCTGCCTTCTCGCTGAATGCCACGTGAAAGCGTCACACGACCACTCACGCCCGTCTAGCGGCCCTGTGCGCACCTTGCTCATGTGCTAACAGTTACAAAAATTAAAGGAAGCTCACACCAATGCATGGAATCTCACTTTTAGTACGCCAATAGGCTAAAGCCTGTGGCGTCCAGTGTTCACGTAAAAAATCACAGCTCCTTGTCGTCCGCCCTCACTCCAAATCAAGGAATACATTCCAATACTCCTTGATGACCAGGCCATGACTCCAAAACCCAGCATCAAGATCCTGGGCCTACATTTCCAGTCCAACACCAAGAGTGACGTCTCCTTGCAGCGCCTCAAAAACAGCATTAATCTAATCATACACATCATCAGGCGAGTTGCCACCAAGAAGCGAGGCCTAAAAGAATCCGGTACCTTTCGAATAATTGAAGCATTTGTCCTCTCCAGAGTTACTTACGACAAACCCCTATCTTCTTCTCGACGAGGAAGACATAGAGATGCTTTATATAATCTTTAGAATGCGGTTGACAAGGCCATTGGTCTTCTCATGAGTGAGTCCACACTGAGGCTGCTTAGCACGGGCTCCACAACACGGTGGAAGAGCTAATAGAAGGTCATCTTTCTAACCAGAAGGTCCGACTCAGAACTGCGGTGGGTAACAGAATGCTTCACCAGATTGGATGGGCAGCCCAGAATGTCACTCCTCTTGACGTACTCCCAGACTCTTGGCGACTAAACCTAAAGATGCTCCCTTTGCTTAGAAATATGAACCCCTCACATGACGAGGGTCAACGAAAAGCCCGGGCTCAAGCGCTAAACACCACCCTCGGTGGGGCATATTCAGTTATCTACACAGACTTCTCCTAACATCGAGGGCAGCAGCACGCCATCATCGTGGCTACCTCCATAACCAACCTCCTTGCGTGTACCTCGCTTACGACCCAACAAATGACGGCAGCAGAAGAGGCAGCCATCACCTTGACTCTCACTCAAACAGGGGTTCGGAGGGTAGTCACTGATTCCCAGCAAGCCTACTGGAATTACCAGTCGGGTTGGGTGTCCTGACTTGCACTGTTCGTGCTAAAAAACCACTCCCCAAACGGTTCCATTCAGCTCATCTGGACACCGCCTCACGCTTCAATGGAGGGCAACAAATACGCCCACCCAACAAGCCTGCGCTTTTACCTCCCGTGCTATGGAGCTGCACGAGAACAGTCACCCGCTTGTCACGTCCAGGGAGATAATCCAGCATTATCGCCTTCTGAGACAGACCATACCTTCGCCTTACCCTGACCTTTCCGTCTCGTCGCCTCCGTCCGCGGCGCAGAGACGGAGAAGCAGATCGTCTATTGGAGCTTACTTTGATTTTCTAAAAAAGTTTCCCCTCTTGCTACACCAATACAACTATACCAAACACCGTTCATGCATCATGCATTGATTTAACCTTACCAAGAATATCTCTTTGAAGTAATATAAATGGTGTGGTTAAGTGCATTTCTCTTCTCTCTGGTTTTACTATTTGTAGAGCGATGTGAGTGATTTTAAGTGACGTCGCATGAGTAATCGTTATGGGTGACGTTTACAGCTTTGCTTTGCAACCACATTCACGGGGTGGATTGGCGCGATTTTTTTTCGAGTCGCCCTTGCCCTGTCGTAGTGGTGGCTGGCCGATATGAACGGACTATGAGGGCTTCGCTCTTTGCTGAGCGCTCACGTTGCGACTGTTCCAACTTTCTAAGCAATTTGCGGGAAGGACAAAAGCGTACGTAAAGACACTGCTCTTGTTCCGAACAAACTTCGTTGCCTTGCAGACAGTAAAATATTGTTCGCGCTTTCGCTCCAGTGGAAGAAAGCGAAAATGATCCTAATTCCGAAACCGGGAAAGCTGCCAGAACGCAGACAACCTGAGACCCATCTCGCTGACGTCCTGCGTCGGCAAGGCCCTAGAGCACGTCGTCCTCAACAGATGGCAGAACTTTCTAGAGCGAACAGGGGCCTTCCCACACTCTATAGTCGGGTTCTGGGAGCACCTCCGCACTCAAGCCGTCATGCTTCAGATCAAGCACCAAGTGATCGAAGGCCAAACTGTCGGCAGCAAAGCCATACTGGGCCTAGACCTACACAGCGCTTTCGATCAAGTCGACCGCGCCGCGATCCTGCGACAAGTCTCGAAATTCGACCTCGGGGAACGAAGCTATAACTACGTGAGAGACTTCCTCTCGGGCAGAACCGCTGAACTCCTGGCCGGAGATCTCAATGTGGGCGAACGTAGCACGGGAAACAGAGCCACCCCGCAAGGGTCATCTCCCCGATGTTGTTTAATCTCGTCATGACAGGAGTGACACGAAGACTCGAGAAGTTAGAAGACGTCGAACACACGATCTATGCCGACGACATCACCCTGTGGGTGCGTAAAGGAAACGACGGCCACATCGAGACGACCCTCCAGAGGGTGAACTGAAGGGCTTGTTGGTACATCATATCGTTTGAAAACAGCGCGGAAGACGGGACTGAGCAAGTAATAGACGACACGAGCGCTTGTGTCGTGTATTACTTGCTCAGTCCCGTCTTCCGCGCTGTTTTCAAACGATATGACCATCCAGAGAGCGGTCGAAGAGATAGAAGACTACCTGCAATACACGGGGCTCCGGTGCTCGCCAAAGAAATCCGAGCTGCTCGTGTACCAACCATCGAGAAGGCAACGACGCCGCACACAGAGACAGTGCGATCAGATCACGATCCGGACTAGGGACGGCACTGTCATACCATTGGTACCCAAGATAAGGGTACTCGGGATGATGATTGAGGCCAGCGGAAGAAACACGGAGACGATCAACCGTCTGACGAGCAAGGCGGCAAACGCCTGCAGGCTGCTCAGAAGAGTGACCTCGGGAAGAGGGGGTATGAAGGAAGACAACCTCGTCCGGCTAATACAAGCCTTCGTGATATGCCACGTAACACTGGTGGCTGCCTACCACCAGTGGTATCAGAGCGAGAAGAAAAAGATTGACATTCTCATAAGAAAGGCGCACAAAACAGCACTCGGTCTTGCCGACACGGCAAGCACCGAAAAGCTGCTTGAGATGGGAATTCACAACACGCTCGAAGAAATCAGCGAAGCGCAGCAGACGTCCCAGCTCGAGCGACTGTCGAGGACAAAGGCCGGCCGCCACATCCTTCACAAGCTTCGAATCGGGTACCACAATCAGCAAGAAGTCAAGACCACGCTGCGCGAAGACGTCCGTCGGGCTCTACGCGCGGATCCAATCCCGAGAAACGTGCACCTGGAACACAACAAGGGCAGACGCCGAGCCAGAGCCAAGGCCCTCACCGACAAGTTCGGGGAGGACCCCGGCGCACGGTTCGTCGATGCGGCGGAATGCCCGAACTGCTCAAGCTATACAGCCGCGGTGGTAGACGGGTACGGAATCACGAGAACGGCCGCAAGCATCAAGTGCGACAGAGCGCAAGAGGCAGAGGAAGTGGCCATTGCCCTGGCGCTCGTAGACGGGGACTGCATCCCGGTGCTCAGTGACTCTTGACAAGCCATTAGAAATTACGCCAAAGGGGAGGTATCACCCGCCGCCGCCCGCATCCTGGAGTGGGCCGACCTTAGCTCAAGAAGCACCTCGTCTGGTTTCCAGCCCACGTGGGCAAGGTGTCGGACAAAAAGGAAAATGGAAACGAGTCCGCTCACGCCGCGGCGCGCGCATTATCTCTCTGCGCCGCCGGCAATGAGGCAGACGCCGAAAGGCTCTGGTACAGCACGAAGGACAGAATGGTCACCTACAACGAGATCACGAAGGCGTACCGACTGGTTCGAAGGAAGCTCCCTCCACCCAGCGAAAAGCTGGACAGAGCCCAGGCGGTAACATTGCGACAACTGCAAACGGGGACTTTCCCGACGCCACTACTCCTGCACAAGATGTATCCCGAGATCTACCCCGACAACAAGTGCAAGGTCTGCCGCAGGGAGACGGCGACTCTCACTCACGTGCTGTTGGACTGCAAGAAGCATCCCGAAGAGGCAAAAACAGGGACTCTGCTGCCGCGACTTGAAACGGCGCTGTCGTCGTACGATCAAGACGACCAGCTCTGGGCCGTCCAGCAAGCCCGAGAGGCAGCGGCTCGACAGGATCGGGAGGCTGCCTCGAAGGCGACCTAGGCCCGGTCGACGGGCGTGACGCGGGCCATGGCTCACGTCGCGTCGGTTTTTCAGGCTAAATAAACGTTTCTTTCACTCCACTCCACTCCTCATCTCTCTTTATTACTACGATTCATCTTTTTTTCGTCTGTATCTCAGTTGGAAACTATACATAGGACGCATGCAAATAACGTATGCAGGTTATAACCATATGATTTATCTTTCACCTGTATCACAGAAGCAGTACAACTTGTGCATTGTGTCGGGGTTCATGCTTACATTGAGATTTTTAGAAAAGTGGCATTCTAATTCAGTTCGAGTACAGCGAGGCCGCTGCTCGATATGCAGCGTTAACTCTACGAGAGAACGAAATTCGCATAATGTAAATACAAGAAATGAAGTCCTAGACTGTATTCCTCAATGGCTGTTGAAACGTTAAAACAAGCACAGCGAAATATGCCTGCAGGCTCAAATTCTTGGTTGCACCGACATAGCTCTCCTGCCTCAATGTTCGTGTTAAAACTTCAGCAGTCATGATCCGCACATAAAACTGTGCCACAAAACAGTTCTTAAAAAAAGGGGAAGACCCGCGCAGTTGCGGTTCACAGGTGTCGGAACATCCATCAGTTCGGGCAGAGCGAAACACGAATGCAGGCTCACATTTGCTTGCACTGAAACAACCCTGCTGCCTAAATGTTCGGTGCTAATAACGGTGGCAGTCTGGACCGAAACGTGAAACGTAGCTCTCAAAAAGTGTATAAAAAAGACGCATTGCCATGGAGATGGCCAATAACTTCATAATTGCACGTAACTTCCGTTGTTTACCCCGCCATTCTTACTGGTATAAAAAAAATGTGCAAATAGCACATTCTACCAGCTTATAAGGCTTGCCTAACTTGCGTTGGATTTTCCCGGCCCTCAGCCAATAGCACAGCTGCCCATAATACGCCGTGTTCTAGTGCAGGAAATCAGATAGTGCATCATATGGCCATTTCTTTCTTCGTAATTAAAGAGCCTATTTGAGTGAAGTTTGTGTTAAAAGTGGTGTCAGTGTTACCTTAAAGGAGCCATGAAGAGAAAATGCAAGTTGGCTTTATTCGAAAGATTTTGTGTTTTATAGTGCCCCCAGCGCTTGTCCGGATACAAACGGTGCTTTATTCACTGAGAAATTAAACAATTTAGGTTAAAAATTTGATTTTCCCGCTCAATCGTGCGTTTTCGTGGTCCCAAATGACATCACAGGAACCGACCGCTCTGTAGCCTAGAGTACCTTCATTCACGCATCCGCCGTACAGGGTAGAGACACGTATACGCTGGCGCCGCCATTTTCGGTTGCTCGCTCGCCGCCGAAGCAAGTCATTGTGTCAAAACCGCGCTAAAATTATCGCCGCAACGCGCTTTACTGAAGAAGTTTGAATCATATTGTCTGTTTCGCGTTGCTAGGTCTCGTGGGAAACGAAAAGAATAACGCGCTGAGCACGTTGGCCCAATTGCGGCGGCACGGGGCCGTTCAAAGGTTGTCACCACCCTGTACAGCGGTGTTGGTTTGTTCCCGCGTTTCTTTACGTTCCGTAACCTGGATTGCGCCACCATACCGTGGCAAGCGTTTGGTTTGTTTTTGCCCGCATTTAAACCTGGCTTGTTTTTGTTCTGGGAGAAAATATTCGTTCCCTGAAACAGTGCTCGCTCGACAAATGGGGTCACGTAAGACACCGTTGCTTGCGTCAATCGGCCAATGTCGTCTGAGACAACCCCAAGCCCCGTAGTGTTGTGCAGCTAAACCAAGCATGCTGTGCGCAGTACGAACAGCAGAACGCATCAGTACTTCTATGTTTACATGCTCTTTCGTAACTTCCACTGTTTGTCCCATCATTCTTATTGCTTTGTAAAGAATGTGCCCTAAATTTAAGCGCAAATCGCTCGTTCGTCTAGTTTGTAAGCTCTACCTAATTTGCGTCTGCTTCTGCCAGCCTCCGCCAATCGCAGAGCTTAGCTCATGTGACATCATAGGTTCTGTTGCGGGAAATAAGCTGGTGGGTCGCATGACCATTCCCGTTTTTCCTAATTATGTAGCGTATTTGAGCGAAGTTTACGTTAAAAGTGGTGTCAGTATGATTCTAACGAGACAATCTTTTGAATGAACCAAACTTGTGTTTTCTCTTCATGGCTCCTTTAACAAGGCATTCTTTCAAATGAAATAAAGTTGCATTTTGTCTTCATGGCCCCTTTAAGTGCAAGTTACAAGGAAACTGCTGCTTACAATTGTTTGCATTTCTGCAGGTATCCTTAAGGATTCTGGACTGTACGAAAAGCTGGAGCAGGTGGCGCAGTCCAGCGGCTTGTCATCTATGGGGATCCCGCATACCTACTCAGGCCGCTCCTGATGAAGCCTTATGGAGGCTCGTCCCTGAAGCCCCACGAAGCCCGCTTTAACCGCCGAATGAGTACGGTGCAGCAGGCAGTAGAGTGGGGCTTTGGCAAGGTGGCTCAAGAATTCGACCTCGTTGACTTTCACAAAAATCAAAAGTTCTCACTGCAAAATGTGGGGCGTATATACAAGGTCGCCACCCTCCTTGCAAACTGCCAAACATGCCTGTATGGGAGCCAGAGGACCCAGTTCTTTGGTGTGAGTGCTCCAGCACTCAATGAGTACCTGGTGCCTTTCCCATCGTGTACTTAACTCTTTCGTGACCGGCACAAGTACGCGGGTTCAGTTCCCGTCCACGGCGGCCGCTGTTCTCATGCAGGTGAAAAGCAAAAACGCCCGTGTGTTGGAGATTTCGGCGCACGCTAAACATCCCCAGGCAAAAGATCCCCAGACACGCAATGCCGCAGTCGTCAGATATTAGGCTAGTTTTGTTAATAAATACAACGTGAAGTCAAAAACAAACCTTTCCCTGGCAGCACCTGTCGTAGTCTGAGGCTGTTGAGTGGAAAGGTCTTCATCAGAACTAAAATCTGAAGAATAGCAGGGGCCGAAGTCCCTGAAACCGCTGTCTGCCTTTGCAGCGAGCACAGTGAAACAGGAGGCCATTTTTGCCCAACTCGCCGCTACTTTTGGTGCAGGTTTCACTAGCGATGCTGGCTACCCATGCGAAATGTAAACAAACGACAACGGAACTAAAAAGTGTGTTTCCGATGAACACGCCAGATGGCGTCAGTGGTCCGAATAGCGCCGTTTTTCCTCTTTACGGGAGGTTTGAAGATCGTCGTTCACCCGTGAACACTGGCCTATGGTGTGGTCACGAAAGAGTTAAGACAGGGTACTGCACAGTAATGCATGCCACTTTTTGTAATGTCTTTTGTGTCTTAGAGTTCCTTGCATATTCTTGATATTTTCCTAGTGTTGCACTTTCATTCGTATTCATTACCACTTTATTTTCCCCATGCTTTTGCGATATTTTTGGTGGACGTGTCTATTCCATTTCTGATTTTTTTCCCCTTGTAGCTCGTCCCTGTTGTGCTTCCATTTGTGTTCATATTACTAGTTGCGTTATTTTTTGCATGCTGTTGTATTTTGTTTACTTGTCATGTCCATCTTGTATGTTTTCTGAAACGGCCATTTGCTGAGCTTTCTTCATCCAATACTTGTCCTTTTCTTCATTGCTGCTAACGGCTAGGACGTTTTCGTTTGACTTTGTTGGTTGTGCAGTAAGCACATAACCCAAATCACCCTGGTTGCCAGGCTGAAACGCGTCAGCTTCCGGAGGCCATGTTGTTCTTTGCAAGTCATAGTGTTGCATTATGTTTTTTTCGTTTTGTTTTCCATCTCTTCAGTTGTGAAACTGATGGAATGCTCCTCAGACAGCCCAACCAACTTACTTCTCTTTTTCTGATCCATAAAGAACCGGGTCACCACACACTGCTCGATTTGAGGCTGGCAGCAGTCATGCCTCGCATCGTAAGATCAGCCGTTATGCTTGCCTGGGCAATACAGCCACAAGCGACAGTGTTCTGCCTGATCTCTGACAGTAAAGGTACAGTAGATTGTGTAGCTGTGGACGTTACGTTGAGCACATATTTTGCAGCAACACAAACAGTGGTGTTTTTTTTTAAATGTGTTGAATGTTAGACGATTTTGCTGCTAGTTGCGACAATTCTCCTCTGCAATGGTAGGAGTGGCCCTTACTGCTGTCTGATAATATTTAGTGATGGGACTTTTCACGTAACGTCTTCACATAATAGGTAATGATGATAAATGAGCATTTCCTTATTGTCAGTGTTGTGCCCTCACAGGGAGCGCAGATGAATGTACCTTTAGAGGAAGAAAACCCGTCAGACGTAAGGTCTACAAATAATGTAACAGTTTTTTTTGTTGACAACACTGTTTTTATTGCACACGTGCACTCACTTTTTTAAAGCATCAACTAATGCTTGCATTATTTTGATTTGCGCCTCTTGTTGCGCAGCAAACTGGCGGCGCTCTTCTGCCAGGAGCCTCAGCTCCTCGGCCCTGAGGCGCTGGTCTTCCTCACGCTCCTTGGCCCTTAGGCAGCGTTCTTCGGCCCGCTCCTCGGCCCACATTTCTCTTTCCTGGCGCCTTTCCTCCATTTGTTCACGGTGTTTGCGCTCTTTGTGGGCAATGATGCGTTCTTCAAGGGCGAGGTGCTTGGCATCTCTGTCCATATCTTGACAGCCTCGAGTGTGCAAGTAGTCAAGTACTGCAGCGTTCTGCCTCGGCCCAGCTGCATCAAACATAACAAATTAGGAAACATTGCTACAATGTTTGGTAATGCATTTTCGTTGACCATGCCTGGTTTTGGCTTGTAATTGTTCTTTAAATTATATTTGTTTGCTTGTTTTTTGTATGAATTTTGAATTCTCCCCACTGTAACGCTTTGAAAAGGTGCTGTGGGTACTGTGATAAATAAACAAATGATCCCTTGTTTGCTGGAAAATGACTGATTGTAGCTGGCAGTTTTCTCTCATTTTCCTTCCATTTTATATCGTGGCATTGAAGAGGCGGTCTCAAAATGCCCAGAACAAGCCGGGTATGGTGGGCTCTTACCTCTGCCTGCACGAATTATTCTTTTGATTGCGCCTGTACACAGGCGAAACATTTTAATGAAATCAAAGCTGAAACAGCCCACCACCTAGGGAGAGGCATTCTAATAGAAAACAATGCTTAACACTGGAGGTTGTCTAGAGGATGAACTTTTGAATTGTGCATGCTTTTCAAAAGTTCATGAATACACCATTGTACAATTAGATGTCCCTGCTGCCTGAGTGTTTGTTACAGAAAAACATTCAGGCAAGCTCCATCAATCCTGTGCTTCACTTTTCAAGATTGGCGATGTCACAGTCTGGTGCGGGAAAGTGTTTGGGCAGTGATACCTGCTTCATGCGACACTCAATTCTACCAATATAGGCAAACTTGGTCTTACTTTCATGACCCTGCAACATGTTTGGTTTAGGCAAATATTTTAGTACCACTTATTGGTCCCGTCCGCACTCCCGAGGGTGTCTGCGTTGTGGAGGATGGTGCTGAGGTGGCACCCGTTCGTGAAGGGCTGGCTCCTGTCGGTGGAGGGCTCGCACCCGTTGATGGAGGGCTGGTGGGAGGTGCCGACGGAGCCAAATTGGACGCCATCGCTGGGTCTGCGTCTTCCTCAGCTGCGCACCCAATCACCACTTCAATTATAGCATCGGGCATGGCGACTGGAATACCCCTACCTGCAGCAGACAGATGCAGTCGTTACTAAAAATTTTTCATTTCGTCTGTCTACTTGAGCTGAAAAAGCTGAAGCCAAAGCAACGGTGTGGCCTTTTTAAATGCGGAGCATTTCTTAGGCTCGCCTTGTCCTGCGTCGTTGATGGCGGCGCCGTCCACACGATCACTGCGCATGCGCAACTCTCCTCCTTACACCCACAGCTCCGCGATACTACACTATAAAAAAAGAAATAGCGGCGCCCGGTTTCGATCCCACGACTCTCTGGCCGCAACGGGAGATACGCGGTGCTCTTCCCACTACGCTACAAATCCGGTACAGGAGCAAGTGCTACGAACGCGCCTTATGTCCTTGACTCATTCAAACTACGTCAAGAAGCTACTGATACAACGAAGGCACGCGAAGCTGAACGTCAACGGAAACGACGAACTGAAAAGTTTAGAGGGGGATGCTGAATTTCCCGTGGGAAAGCTGTAGCGGGAAGCGCCACGCGCCTTGCAGCTCAACCAGCCCCGTCCGCAGCGCCTCTGATGCTGATTGTGGCAGGATGCCCCTAGGGATTGGCCAACCAAAGAATCCATCACGAGATAGCTTCGCGTTCAACCACCGTCGTCATCTTCCCGTAGGGGAACCGCCGAAGAAGAAGAACGAGAAGACAAAGCTGCGAAGAGGAGGGCGTGTACATTGCTCTCAGCCGGTGCACCAATGTCAACAACCTTTACCTCACCAAAGCTGACGGAGACTACCGATTCTACCACAGAGACAACATCGACAAGAACATGATGGACGAGTTTCGGCGCCTCGAGAACCACCGCCTACTCACCGTAACACAACAGCACTTGCGTGCCTTTGCCACCGGTGTGGACCCGGACGCGGAATTCGCTCTTGCGCTAGTAAAAACCAGATCACTCAACATAACGGCAACACAATGGAACCCCACGGAACCGTCACGATGATTCGCATCTTCATCAGGGTTCCCCACGGGAAGATGGTGTAATTTTTTTTTCTTTTGATGTAGGCACATCAAATTGGAAAGGCATACAAATAACGAAACTAGCATTCATTTAGAACTGTACAGAACCGAGAAGTAAATATAAACGGGGTGGGGGTGGGAAATGAGTGTTGAATGGGCTGATGTGAAGTATAATTACCTGTAATCTTCAGTGATATTCTTTATACAGTTGAACCTCGTTACAATAAAGACTGATATAGTGAATTATCGGCTATAGTGCGCCAAATACAAAGTTTGGTTGGTCACGCTTTATTTCAGTGACACTTACTTTATAACGAAATTGAAACCGCGGGAGCTGCGCACAATATCGGATATAAGGAATAAATACTTGACCAGGAGTCTGAGAAGCTACTTGAAAAAAAAAACCCAATCGTCCAAAACTGCAGAAATATGACAGTACTTTTGTTTTTAGACACTGTGGAAAACTCCATCCTGCGCATTGCTGCGAGTAGCCACCAGACAAAGATTACATCCTTCATCAAAGAAATGAGGATGCAGGCCTGTTTGGTCTAGTCAACTCTGTTTTGTTGTAATTTTACTTACTCATGTTCAGGTGCATTGAAATTGAAATACAACAAGGAGAGAGGTAAGGGTTACCTTGCTTATAGTGGATTCAAAGTCTAAAAGATTATTACTATTTTATTATGTCTGCAACACTATTGCTTCCTCAGTTGTTAGTTACTAAAATGGCCTTGCAGAAGCTCAAATTGCTTTGTATTTAGACTGCAGTATTTTTTATTTTTTTTTATTTACAAGATACTGCAGGCATGAAGCCCAAGCAGGAGTGGTACAGGCAATAAACAGGAAAAAAAGAATATGAAAAGGCATCAAGCCTAACATCACATACATACAAAAACCAATTAAGCGGGATTACATGACTTACATTTTGCAAAAAAAAAAGGGGGGGGGGGAAGAGAAACATGGCACTGAAGTAAAGCAATGCAACAACACAATGAAACAGTGGATAAGACAACAGCAAATCATTTTCACGTCTTCAGGAAGACATGCGCGTCGATAGAATCTGTCGAAAGAAGGGCGGCAAGCGGTAGCGTGTTCCACTCACTGATCGTGCGTAGAAAAAAACGAAAATTTGAAAAGATTAGTTTTGGCGAAATATGGAGTTAAGGCAAGAGCATGTAAATTACGACCGCGCCGTGTTGCCAGGAGACTAATGTAGGGGCTGGAATCAAATAAGACCTTCCGGTTAACTAATTGATAGAGTAATTTTAGCCGAAATGATTTACGTCGGGATTCTAATGTTGGGATACCATGTCTTTCCTTGAGGGCAGAAACGGAGTCTGTTCGCCCGTACATACCATAAATAAAGCGGATGGCTCTTCTTTCAATTCTCTCGAATTCTTGTAGAAGCTGGCTGTTATTAAAAGAAAAATGCATTCTAACATCTCGCACTTCTTCGCACAGTTCATGCAGTGGCCTTTATGGATAAAAAAAGTAATTTATTGCAGCTGTGTTTTATGTTAAGCTTTCATTTCACTTAGTTAGACCCAGCACACAAAAAAAAGTGAGATCATGCACACACAAATCTCAGTTGCGCCAACCTCATAGACTAAGGAAGTCGTGCGTTCAAGCACGCAAACCTGATGAAATCGACAGAATATTTATGAGCCCTGCATGCTTTGGGATGTGGAACGGGTATTGATTTCAGAAACAGGCAATTCAAACGCGCGTGTACGACATACAGAGGTAGTGAGGAACACCATTATAATGAGGGTTCGGGTGGCACCATAGTCTACGCGTTCAGCACAACAGAGCACTGGAAGCGAGGAATATTGTGCACCCTTCGTAGTTGGAGCTTCCCTGAGGAGCCCTGACAACAATTGAGGAGGCTTATCACAGCGAGCGTTCTTCGATACTCGCACAAGGTGGCAGCCCTCAGCACAGACATATTCACACCGTACTGGATACCTCACCTGCTTCAACCAACACGTCGCCGCAGAACGCCATGCTTTCCGCATCGCGGTAAGCGAGGGCGTCCTCCCGCTGCGCGGACTGGGACGAGCCCGCCAGCGGCAGCGTCGCCGTGCCGCACCTGCTTGGCTGGGGTGGCGGATCGTGAGGACAGATCTGCAGAGGCTGCAGCGGCTCCCGCGGTCTTTTGGTGGGCTGCTTATCCGGTGTCCGGATTCCTTTATCAGGTCGACAACTTGCTGAAGTAGCCGGGCCGTCTCGCCGTACTCTTCCTCAGTACCGGACCTGATTTCAAAAGCGCACTTTGTAGAGAGCGGTTGCTAACTGCAGTAACCCACACGCTCAGCTCGAGCAGCAGACGTGATCATGCGACGTTTGCCTGTAATAAAGCAACTACTTACTTTTGCAGGTTCCGCCGATCATTCGGTAGGAACTGGGCCGCGATAAGGTCGACCCGTTCCTTAATACTTCGCACTGTGTACGACCGACAAAGGTCTTTGTTCAATTTCTCGACGATCTCCGTCCACCTGCATGGGTCGATTGATTGATTGATTGATTGTGGGGTTTAACGCCCCGACGCAACGCAGGCGATGAGGCGCGCCGTAGTGGAGGGCTCCGGATTAATTTTGACCACCTGGGGATCTTTATCGTGCGCCGAAATCTCGCACACACGGGCATTTTTGCTTTTCGCCTCCATCAGAAAAGCGGCCGCCGCAGCCGGGAATCGAACCCGCGACCTTGACCTGCATGGGTCGGTATAAGGCTGAAAATTTATAACTTCAAGCAGGATGGCGATGTCATCCACCAGAGAAAACCGAGTGCGGCTAGCTGAATTGTTCGGCAGCGGTTGCGATGGTGGCGCGGGCAAGGCCGCACACGCGGAAGTTGTCATGCTCGAAGCACTCGAAGCGCTCGAAGTCAGGTTGAAGCGACTTTGATAGGCTAGGACAAGAGGTTTTCTTTTCTCCAATCTAGGAGGTGCTGGTGTCAATCTCTGCGGATGCACACGAGAACCCAGCTTCCGTTTTAGTAGGATCTGAATGGATTGGCTTCGTACGCCTCTGTGCAGGTCGAACAAAAGGGCCCGCTGGCCACCATGTTACGGTCACGGAAACACGGTAATGAAGCGTGGGTCGGCGGGCCTGCCGGTGCCGGAACGAGCTCGCGCATGCGCAGTCGGGTCCCGCTACCCGCTAACCTTAGCGTAGCGTACGGAAGCCGCTATTCTAAAACTCTATATTAGTAGCTCGCGCCCCGTGCTTCCGTGTTTCCGCCATGTGTGACCGCGATAGTACGCTTTCCTTGGTTTTTCAGAGCCTGGTATTAATCTGTCACCACCTTTTTAAGCTACACAACGTTTGCGCCAGCATCATTTTAGGTCGTCGAGGAGGCGCCTTGGTGGTTGCATAGGTTGCGGGCACGGCTGGCGACCGTGCACGCATATCATGCGACTGCACACGGCGTGAAAAACGATCTTCGGTGCGCCAGCGCGGCACCTTCTCTAATCGCGTATCTTTTCTTTTGCCTTGGCCGTAATCATTGTACTCCTCACCACAATCTAATTGCCGCTGCCGGTTATTCCCGACTCCGGCGAACACTTGCATCTTGCTGCCTCAGTTGTAGTTTCCTGTTAGCACTGATGATGTACTTCCGCGGACGCTTGATGAGCTCGGCTGATACAGGTCGGCTAGCAGGCACGGAAAAATCGACCAAGGGCCCTATTCTCGACTGCACAAATTGCCGGCAATTCACCCATGTTTTTTTGCGCAAGCACGACGTAAGCAATCAGTGACGTGCTGCACCTATAGCTATGCCGACATACAGTGTAATTTGACGAGTCACTCATAAAGATTGCTACCAAGGTATCAAATATTGTGCAAAAAAGATATAAAAACACTTGGCATGTACTATAAAAATTAATGCTGTAGCTGAGCCTGACAAGAAAAACACATTTCTGGAGATCAAATTTGGCGTCAACACCACAAGGCGATCGAGTAACGTTGATCTAAAAGCGAGCGAAAGGCGGATGTCGGGCGAAAGAACATCAAACAATTTTTTTACCGTATCTATTTATTTCGTTCAATCGCTTTTAGTAACATAGCTGGGCTCTCTGCTTCAATGCAAGCTTTGTTGCGTTATCACCTTCCCTGCCGCCACCACCGCCACGCCATCGTCTGCTGCTATGTTACAAGTTTATGGCGCGATCGCAGAAAAAAAACGGCCGCGACCATCGCTTCTATGACACATAGGAGCAGCGAAGCGCTACGCCTGATAACCGCGGAGCGCACCGATGTCGCGGATTCACTCATTGGTCTAGCTCGACTTCAATCAGCGCTGTAATGAACCAAATAGTTACTTTTCTTTGTTATTTTTCTCTTTAGTTCGATCGTGTGACCCAACCACTTACTAGAACGAGTGTGGACACATGCCATGCATTGGGTTCTCTTTGTCATGGAGAGGCTTGTACTGCCCTCTTATGTTGCGGTTACGCCAAACAAATAATTTTTATTTTATTGCCAAACGTAAAAGAAAAATACTGCACGTTATTTGTATGCTCCATGATCGCTAACTTGGAAGCAGTTGAAACTGTAATTTGTTTCGGTAGGAAACATGCTTTAAACAGCGCGCATGCGAAACTGTGCCTGCTGCAAACTGCCGCAAATTTCGTGGCGCCGTAAGCCGGGGCCATTTTTTGCCCTATTTTGCTTGTATTTTGCGACAAAAACAGCCGCCATTTTCAAGCTGTTACGTATCATTGCGTCACTTTCACGCAGGCTGAAGTTGCCAATGCAAGACGTAATCGTTCCCGCCAACTGTTTAAATTACGTCACGCCTTCTCAGCCAATCGCAGAGGGGGTGTGTATTACAAGCAGTATTGTTGTTGAATAGCAAAGACAGGCTTACGTTGTCATTCCGCTGCATTTAGTCTGGTTTTGGTTTTTCATTGCCGGCCAAGAATTATGCGCCTTACTAATAAGGCTAACTTTAGAACTGGTGTCAATAAACGACATGAAACGTCAAAATGACGACAGCACACACAACCGCTTCGTCAACCGGAAGCACGTGACCAAAATTGAAAGCCAATCAGAAAAGGCTTCCGGCAAATTGCCAGAATTGCCATCAATTTGTGCAGTAGATAATAGGGCCCCAAAGAAGGTAAAATCTTGGTTGTTAACGCGCCGACGCAACGCAGGCGATGAAGCGCGCCGTAGTGGAGAGCTCCGGATTAATTTTGACCACCTGGTGATCTTTAACGTGCGCCGAAATCTCGTACACACAAGCGTTTTTGGGTTTCGCCTCCATCAGAAAAGCGGCCGCCGCGGCCGGTAAACGAACCCGCGACCTCGTGCTAAGCAGCGCAACGCCCTAGACTCTGAGTCACCGCGGCGGGTTAGAGGGTAAAAAACTTGCAGGTGACATCTACGTATGGGTCTTAAGATGTAAGACGCGATAGCGTTACTGCGACTGCCAGGGAGCGGTTTCGACCGCAATTGCTGTATTTACGACCTTCACGCGCACTGAAGGTTAGCGAAGAGAGAAAGACTATCAGGCAGGGTTTTTAAGCGCTGTCGCCCAGGAGAAGTCCCTCTGCGTTACTGTGGCTTAAGATGTAAGCGTATTGCGGCTGCGGATTACGGCTGCGGAGTGATTGTTGGTCAATTTGAGCGAGAAGGTGTTAGTTTCAGTGTTTCAAAGTGTTTATCCTATGATTCCTAAGCCGGACGGAACATTTTACTTTTTTGCGAAGAGAGTGAGAGATAGAGAGAGTGTGTGTGTATGAAATCTTTGTTATGGAAGAAATATGTAAGCTTTAGGAAAAGGGGGTAGAGAGATTGTAGGGAGCTCAAGGGTGGAACCCGAAGTCTAGGGTGACAGATGCAGCAGCTTCTTCCCTTGCCCTGTCACCAGCTCTCGCCGATCATGAGGTAACGAATAGGTAAAAGCTGTCTTCCATGTCTTGATAGAAGTGGAAGATATAAATTTCAATTCGTTCTTCCCTGAGCCTCCCTCTGGACATGGCTAGGTTGCGAGGAAGAGGATGGACGTTTATTTTGTTTTAGTAGAGCTAAGAGTATGTCTGATGTTGTTACCAAACAGCTTCGCCCACATAGATTTTAGATACTTGTTTTTTTATCCCACACAAAGTTTGTGATTCTTCGGCATTAAAACGGCCTTGTGGCGAGGGAAAAAATGTGTTCCTAGGCGTACTATGTGAAGACATTCTTGGCGTTTTTCTTGGAGGGGAGCGCGGTAGGCGTGGTCGAAGGAGCTAGGTACGTGAGTTCGCCTGCCTCTTGGTCGATGCCTTGTTCTCTTCCAGACCTTTGTGTCTGGGTGTCCAGGTGGCGTTATTAATTTTCTGAATTGTGGAAAGTAGTATCTTACAGAAGCGTTTAGGAATTATTCCTGCAAAAAACAATCTAATGTATATTGAGAACCTGTAATAATGTTTACGCTCATATTCGATACTTACGCTAGTCGGATGCCAAGAGGATGTCTCCAACTTCCTATTCTTTTCTTGTACAGAGAAGGGCCATACAGTCACAAAGATTGCCTAAGTAGTCAACTACGACAACTGCTGCCTCGTAACTTCGTGGCGCCGGAGTCGGTGTATACTGTGGTCTCATGAGTTTGAAACTTACCTCAAATGAACTTGATCCTGCCATATGCCTGTTCTTTTATATGTTTGGATCCATGTTTTTGGTAGAGGAGAGTTTTTATGCGTAGTGGCTGAATAGGTGACCTGTCTATCAAGGCGCCCAGTCGTTTGTTTTCAGAGGGGAGACCTGTGTGTTGCATACGATGGCCCGTCCTGATCCCCAGCCTGTCTCTTGGTGCTAGGTGAAAGGCCTTTCTGATCTCTTCAAGAGTTTTATGCAGACACAATTTGAGGGCCTATTCATCGTCATCAGCATCAACATCATATTTAGGTCGACTGAAGGACAAAGGCCTCTCCCATTGACGTTCAACCCACTTGTCCATTCACCACTTCCCGAGTGCATTCTTTGCCTCCGAATGTTGCTATTTCTTCCCTCCATCGAGTTAATGGTCTTCCCATTCTTCTAGACCAGTGTTGTACACATTTCTCTAAACCAGGAACGAAAGCTCGCTCCTCGGTCCTTCCCAATTTTGAAACGAGTTCCCGTTACAAATTCCTTTACTGCGAAAGGAACGCGTTCGAGTTCCACTTCGAGCATTCGAACGTGTCGTTACATTAACGCTACATTTCATTTTGAAAAATTAAAATATGGCGTCGGATAATCCTGAGGCGAAATAAATTGAGACAATTAAAGCTCACATTGAACTACGTATATTATACGAAGATAAACACCGCCGGCAGCAGATTACCTGGAGATAAAAGAATCCAAAGAAACGCTCCTCGACGAATTTTTTCAGGGAGCACCGGACAAAATGCAGACATGTCTAACTGCGCCCCTGATATAGTAAGTTCACATAAAAAACAGATATGTTTAGCTAAGATTATTTAAGCATCACACACTTCGGTTTTGTTACACAAAACCACGCCTCGAGGATCTAACGGGCACACTGGGCGGCTGATTGGCCAGGTCAACAAACCCCAAAGATTTGTACACAAACAATCACGTGATCCACACTCCCACTCTCACTCCCAGGTATTCATCAAAGCACAAGTAAAACAGAGGCTGAAACCTACCAACGAAATCAACTCTGAACGCTGGTCGTCGACCTTCGGGCGGCCTCTCAGCATACGGCGCGCGACGACAAAATTCCGGTCCTTCGTCAACAAGACGCGTGCGGTCCTGGAACTCCCGTCGGCCCATTCCTTCCAGATCGGCGATAGACCGTGCCCTGACGGACTCCGCGCGTACTCTATAACTTGGAGCACATCCCGAGATAGTGCGGCGGGCCCATGGCTCTGTTGATAGTCGGTGATCCTTCGAATGACCTCACAGAGAGCGCAACTCCTCCGACAGCAACGCACCCGCGCCTTGCGCGCAGTAATGCGGTAATTACCCCTGAAAATATACAGATACGGTGGTTTCACGAGGGAGCGGCAGCGCCGCTCGGACAACATTTCTTGGGCAGGGAACAACTATATCGGCTAGACACGCATCCTGGCCTCCCCAGTCAAACGATGAAAGGTGAAAAGCATTCTCCCGGCTGCGCTATTCCCTTGAACGCCACCGCGTAAGCTAAACCAGCATAAAAGCAAGTACAAGCTGCGGCCCTATCGAATATGAGCGTATCGAATATGAGCGCAAGTATCGAATATGAGCGTAAACATTATTCTTCTGCCCTCAACCTTCGAGGAACCACGTTCCGCTGTAGGGTGGACAATTTGGCGAGCTTATAGAAAGAAAAACACAGTAGAGACTTGTGGATTTTTCTACTCGAGCCTTGGCATCAAAAACAGCCGAATCCTAGCGATGTACCGTTAGCAGAAGGAACGCCGTTCGTGCCGTTCTTTCATAAACCTATTGAGTTACCGTTACAGTTCCACCGACCGTTAATGGAACCGTGGCGTTCCTCCGTTCCCACCAAAAGGAACTAGTTCCAGGAACGCTGTTCCGTACAACACTGTTCTAGACCCATCTCTGGCTGTCCATTTTGTTACCCTTGTGAACCACCGGTAGTCAGTTCGTCTCACGGTCAAAATTGCGCTGTTGAGGACTGCCCTATCTGCTGTCCTGAGGGTGCTTTTTTTTTTCTTCCATGCCGGAAAATTTGCGGTACGATAAGCTCTGCAATATCCAGCTCATTATCAGTGGATGAATTAGTCTTACCGTTTCTTCTTTCTTTCTTTCTTTCCTGCTCTTCGTTTGCTCTCTCTCTCTCTCTCTCTCTCTTTTGGTTAGGAGTTTTATGATGTGGATAATTGATTACAGATTTTCTTTTTTTTGGCGATTGTGAGATCGGCTCTGCCACTTTACTCTAGGGTCACGCCGAGCACCCTTACGTGACTGCTCTCTGGGAGGACATCCGTACCTATTTTAGGGTGATCCTTTGCTTGAGCGCATAGCGCCCTCCGTCGTTTGCCATACGGAGCTTGCAGCGGAGACTGAACCACGGGAATGTTGTTACGTTGTTTGAAAATTCCTGTGCTTATTCCCTTGGGTTTTATTTTATCGTTCGTTCCTACTCATAGTCAATTCCTTCCGCGAGTTCTGAGAGACTAGCGCTATTCTTTTGACCCTGGTTTTAGTTAGGTGACCCAATGCTGGGGCCGGTATCAGTCCCGGTGGAAACACGCCGGCGTGGCCAAGTGGGAAAGGCATCGCGCTGCTGATTCGGAGTACGTGGGTTCGCTTCGCGGCCCTGGCAGCCGTCGTTCTGATTCAATCAGAAAAGCGAAGCGCCTGTGTGTCGACACTTAGGCGCACGTTAAAGATCGCTAGATGGTCGAAATTATTCGGGAAACATCCGCTACGGCGTGCCTCGTAGCCCAAGGGTAACTTCGTTTCATGAATTACGGGAATTTTATTTTTATCTTCTGGTGGAAAGACGCTTTGATGTGGTGGCGTCAATTGAAGGCATGGCTGGTGACCGTGTCTGTCGAGTATACCACCATCGACTTGGCGTTAGACGAAGTTCACTACGCCGGCGCGGCACCTGCTTAAAATGTGTGTCCTTTCCGTCGTCTCCGCGGTAGAATGATTGTCCTCCTTTGCACACTTTAAATGCCGGGATTCAGCCCAGTCCACAAATCTTGCCGCTTCAGTCATTGCTTCCGGCTGGCAGCGATGATGTATATGCATGGGCACTTGATGAGCAAGGCTGATAGCGGACGGTTAGCAGCCACGGGGAAGTTTAAAAATTAGCCTAATAACGCTAGCGCGTTAAAGAATACGTTCTATGGTGCAACATGAAAATCCTTTTCTTCGCATGAAACCGGCGATAGCGCTCTAAACAAGGCGCACGCTTTCAACTCGTTTTTTTTTTTTCGTCGGTCTTACGCGCGATAACGGTGTCCTGCCCGATTTTACAGATATATCTGTGAAGCCCTCATTTGAAGATGTAAAGATTGACAAACCGGGTTGTACTCAACATGAGCACTAAGAAAAGGAGCGGCCCTGACGGAATGCCTAATAAATTTTTCAGGCATGCAGCGTGGGTTTCTAAATTCTGAAGTGAAATTTTTCAGCCTTTATTAACCAAAGTTCCTTTCCACGAGCATGGAAATGGCCTAAAAGTATTCCAATTAATAAAAGTGACAGCCGATCAGACGTTAGAAGTTATTAGGTTCCGCTCTCCCTCACTAGCACTTGTCCGAAATTGTCCGGAACCCCCCCCCCCCCCCCCCTTTCGAGAGCAGCTGCAAACCTAACCTTTACCATAACACATTGGGGAGGGGAAAGGTGGTTCCACTGTTCACCACCGCCTTATCATACGTCATGCCGGTTCAAAGGTTTATTCAGTTCACACAAAAAACACATACATGCGTATACACAGACGAGGGTCCCAAAGCCATAAGGCTGAAACGGGACCCTCGGTAGTTCATTACTTGTTCGATGCTTGTTTTATGGTTTTTTCTTTACATGAAAACCGAACTCTATGCTGCACGCCTGATTACCCTGACGGATGCGCTCGGAGTCTTGCGCGAGAACTGCTGGGTCCTGCCTGGGTTTTTTGTTTACGACCCGGAATTTTCCGACCATCGAGAGGCTAACAGCTTCACTGTAAAACTGGCGTGGCAGCCATACCTCGGAAAAGTTGACCCGGCTCACTCAAAATCACGCACGAATTTATTTTGGACTCACCACT
The DNA here is from genome assembly GCF_048455015.1 of Haemaphysalis longicornis. Classification (NCBI taxonomy): domain Eukaryota; kingdom Metazoa; phylum Arthropoda; class Arachnida; order Ixodida; family Ixodidae; genus Haemaphysalis; species Haemaphysalis longicornis. The sequence goes on from NW_027526203.1 coordinate 70,297,261, forward strand.
CACTCAAACTCAGAACTCACAGCGCGCGCAAAGTTACTCGGGTCGAGAACTCAAAATGGGCCCAGAGCCATTTGGGCTCAGGGTATTGAAACTCAGTCGGGCTCAAATTCCCTCGGGATCACTCGAGCTCAACCTCACCATGCCGCACTAGCCTCGCGCCCACTCAAACTAAAACTCACGCGTGAGTCTGAGCCCGACTGAGCCGGAGCGATTTTTGAGTCTCAGAACCTGAAAAGGGATTCAGAACTCGTACGGGCTTAGGTCAACTCAGAATTCACATGTATTCAGAGTTTGGAAAAATCACACATGTTCACAAATCGTACAGCCGCAAACTCGTGTGCTTAAATTCTCGCGATTGGTAAGAAAGACTGGCAGCTCCAGTGCGGTCGCAAATAACTCCCGCTGTCAATTTAGTACAGCTATAGACTAAGAGGTGTAGCACCGCTTAGAAGGAAATTTCAGTATGTATTGGATACCACACCCCTGATATAGGCTGCGTGTATATCACAAAAAAGGTTGCAGGCTCGAGCGTGAGCTGGGACTTGTGGAAGAAGCAAAGGACATTGAGGAAGGTGACTTGCGCTCAGTTCATTTACATCGAATCTGTTTGTGGTTAGGGACCCGTCCATTCATGTTTCGTTTTATATTCTATTTGGCCGCTTAACGTTTTGTGCAACGGGCATGAAGAATCTAGGGGAAGCTAGTCAAATGCAGCACCGTTGTAAAACAGAACGTATGCACCCCGCTGTAGAGAAACGCAGAGCCACTCGCAAAGCGGACATGCAGCTGTGTCTATGATAGCGGCGTTCCGCGGATTATCAAGCACGTGCCCCGCTAGACTGGCAAAGGGGTGCTACAACGTACACTACACCAAGCTACCCTTCCCAGCCATCAATACAACACCTGCACCAGACCTACTGGCCCACTTATTGGCTCCAGCATAGTTTCCTGGGAAGACTCGCTGAGCGAGGGTCATGGCGTGGGTTAGTGAGGGAATCCGGCAGATACACGGACCGGCCGTTGTCTACTGAAGAGACTAGGCAAGGACGGTGTGGGCTGGGGCTGCCCAAATAATCAAGTTGATTGATTGATTTGATTGATTGATTGTAGGGTTTAACGCGCCGACGCAACGCAGGCGATGAGGAGCGCCGTAGTGGAGGGCTCCGGATTAATTTTGACCACCTGGGGATCTTTAATGTGCGCCGAAATCTCGAACACACGGGCGTTTTTGCTTTTCGCCTCCATCAGAAGCTGGGAATCGATCCCGCAACCTCGTACTCAGCAGCGCAACGCCTTAGCCACTGAGCCTCCGCGGTGGGTCCAAATAATCAAGTTCTCCCGGTGTCTCACACACACACTGGGTGCGCAAGCCTAGAAGAAGCTCTCAGCGACGTTGAATGGGAGAGCAAAGGTTCCGCATGTAAAACTCAAACAAAGGACTTGGGTGTCCCCGAATTTTCTGTATGTTATTGGTGCGAAACCTCAAACACCCATTTGTCGATATTTTTAACAGTAGCCCCCCCCCTTCGCGCTCTCGATATAGCAAACTGCCACAACATCCTTTTTTTGCAACTTCACATAATAAGTACTGGAGCATTACAATGCTAATGGATTGGGTTGGTAAACAGACTGAGAAGGACTGGGGGAAAAAATGAGAGAGACGGGAGGAGTGTGCCAGCCCGGGAAGTGAAATCTGAAGGCAGACCGCAGCGCACAAATGGGATCGAAGCCTGCGCACTGGCTGCCTAGCAGCAACGCGGTACTTGGCACCACGCGCACTAGATTATTCAAGAATACGCTATGCTGCAGCACCTCTCCTTCCGACAGCAACTCATTCGGTACCAAGGCTGGCACCTTGATTCGCCTCATAACATGCCTAAGAACTACGAGTCCACCACTTATTGTATAACTATCGTACCATCCACAAAGGGTGAATAGTATATTCACGGATAGACATTCTCAGAGAGATGCGTTACTCATTGACTTTTCTGCCTCCGGTCGATCACAAAAGTACAAGAGCTGTAATCTGTGCCCCGACCGAGCAAACAATAACCATCAATATCCCTACCGTATGATAATTCTGGTCGCACGCGCGCAGTGCGAGGCTGCGCCCTGCAGAAATATAACATGGTATGCACCGAAGATGAAATGGGCCATTTGCCTTGCCCATTACTTAACTCTACCATTCCAAGCAAAGGTCCAACTCCGTGAAGTGCCGGATCAAAAGGGTGCAATAATGCAACAAAACGCACCAGCTGGGCGTTCTCCCGGAAATCGGCTGCATTTATAATACATGTAAAACGATCACTAACCTAGAAGGAATAAATGACTGAATATGGTAATTCTGAGGGGGAGAGAGAGAGAGAAACAACTTTATTGAATCGATCCGGCAGTTCAGGGGAGGGGGTGTGGGAGGGGAGACTCTTGCGTGCCCGCTTGCCCCACGGAGGCGGCGGCCGTGCTGCGAGCCCGAAGGCGAGCACCGGTCGTCTCGCGCTCCAAGGGGAACGTGGCACGTGCTGGACCTTGTCTCTGTGGGTAGTCTTGCTGCTTCTTCGTTGTGGTGTTCCATGTCTTCGTCCTAGCCCCGCGTTCACCCTATCCGTTGTCTCGCAAGCGAGACGACGTCCCGGGTTTCTGCCGGTCCAGGAGCTCGAGGACGTGCTGGACGACGGCCCGTTGATTACCGAGTTCTGTGCTGATGAGCTTGCTGCAGATCTCGTCTGGCAACTCGTTGTCTTGGGTGTTGGGTGCAGGGGGCGAGCATTCCCAGAGTATGTGGCTCTGGGTGGCTCGCGCCTTCTTGCACCGTTGGCACGTGTCTGTGTGATATATCTCCGGACAGACGTGTTTCGCCCATACCGGAGTCCATATCGCTCTTGCCTGTAGTTGTCGTAGGGTGGTCGCCGAGTTCTCCGGTGCTTGCGTTGATGACCACCGCCGCGTAAGCGTTCCGTATATTGTGATATTTGGCCACATCCACATAGTAAGCATGTGGATCGTTGGCGGAAAACTCACCGCGCATCTGTCCATTTTGCTGCAAACGTCGTCGAAAGGCCATAGTGTTCCGCCGCACCTTCTACATAAATGCCTCCTCTCTCCCGCCCACCTCTCACACTCTTTTCCTCACTTTAGTTGCTCGCACGTAAACACCGAGTGAGGTTAGCTAAATTAAATTTGTTTTCGCGAGTTTTACTGCTCGCGCCATCTACTGGAACTTTCTGTTATGGTTGAACTTGGAACACTGCCACAAGTTCCAGGCTTGCGCTAGCTCTGTTTTGTTTTTTGTTTTTTTGGTCAAAATAAAATTTTCAAGGCGTATCTTTTATTTGATTTCACAAATAGTAAGTGCAAATTTATTTTCTAAACAAAGGACACTGCGAGTACCAGTTGTGAGGTGATGTTTTGCCTCAAATTTGCCTTTTGTTTTTTTCCCGTCTTTTCTAATGTAATAACAAATTGCTGTATTCCTGAACAGCAAGTTTTCTTGACATCTATCTGATGCACAAGTAGGTTTCTAAAAATAACAGAGACAACTATGTCGAAATAAATAGAACATATTGCCTAATATTCAAACGAAGCATTGTATTTTGGGTGTTTACATCGATTTCAGCCAGCCTTTTCATTACCCTAGTCCCAATCCGCTAACGCTCACACTTTTGCCTAATGGTACTCGTGGAAATACCTTGTAGTTACTGCGGTCTTAAACAGTAAGCAGCTACCGTAAAATCCCGAGAGGTAGCCAACCTAAGATCGAGAGCAAATCGAGTGAAAATATGACGTGGGCTAACTTTCGGTGTGCAGTAAAAAAAAGTTCAGAAATGTACCGCAGCCAAAGCACGCGTTTATTAGCACTGTATTCATTCGTCGTGAAAACCATCTAACGAACAGTCGCTCTCACTGTCAAACAAAAGGTCGACCACCTCCTCACGCACGGAGTTCGACGTGGTTTGCAGGGCAGCAGAAGGAGGGATCGCCGAAGCGAGCCGCTCATGAAGCTCTCTGTCTTCTGATCCAGCCCAAATTGGCGTGCGGTCTTACTCACGTTGCTGCCAGCCTTTCGGTGCCATCCGATAACCTCTACTTTCTTCGCCACGGTGAAGCTTTGCCGCATCCTTCCGTTCTTGCTTCGCGAAGAAAGACGAATGACCGGAATGTTCAAGGATGCGTGGTTGTCGCGTTTTGGGCTCGGGATTTCGCGACGATTCTACATGTGCGTGGGCTGCATTGCCAACCTAAATGTAATATGTTATTTTTGATCCTGTGACCTGTTACCGCACCCTACCCACGCTAGCTAACCTCGTTTCCGCGGACGTCATCCCCGGCTGGGATGATGCAATTGTCAGGGGTGGGTTATCTTAAGATGTTTTTGAAAAAAAAAAGTAAAATCATGCCAAAAACAGCGGTGGGTTATCTTTCGGGGGTAGGGCTTCTCTCGGGATTTTACGGTATGCGTTTGTATCGATGTTCACAGTTCCTTTTTGCCCACAACACCCACCGCTGTGGCTACGGCGTTGTGCTGCTTAGCCCAAGGACGCTGGTTCGATTGCCGGCCGCAGCGGCTGCTTTAATGATGGAGGCAACAAGCTAAAACGCAGGTGCGATCGAGATTATGGCGCACGTTAAGAATCCCCAGGTGGTCAAAATTGACCCGGAGCCCTCCACTACGGCGCGCCTCATCGCCTGCGCAGCGACGGCGCGTTAAACCTCTTAAGAAATCACAACAAGTGGTGTACCGCACTGCAGTGTACTGGGACACCCCCCCCCCCTTTTTTTTATGTTTAGTAAAGATATTGTTGAAATTGACTGAAAAGCAAATTTTCTAAGATAGGCTGGTGTTTCAACTTTTGACGTCTGGTGAACGCGAAGGTAATAAAGTAAATGTAGCGCTTTTCTTGAGAAGTGCACTACTCTTCCAATTAAAACATCACATAAAACCATCTAAAATCAAGGGTAAATATTTTTTCTAGCGAAACAGAAACCAGTTGAAGTAAACCATCTCATTAACTACTCAGATAACACGATTTAAATAGTAAATTAAATGAAAATTGGTGCAACCGTTTCAGCATGCCTCGGCTGGCATAGCCGCATCAAACACATTTTTAAGAAATGTTTCAGCTATAGGATTATCGGCCCTCGCATGGTCATTCCTGCCCCAAAAAGTAAAAATGAAACTGTATTACGCATTACCTGCATCACACCTGAACTGTAGCTTACACTGGGCAACCTTAATCAAGAGCAATACAATGAAAATAAAAAAATACTGCAGAAAAAATTATACGTCTCATTTCAGGTGTGCATTCCCTGTCCGCAAAAAGAGGTATATTTAACTCCTATCAGATTGCAGCATTTCTATATTTTATGTATTTACGTTCTTTGTATATTTCATCCGGCGCGTCGAAGCGATCTCCAACACCCACAGCACTTACAACACTGCCAACCCACGTAGTAAACAAGTGTAATACTTAATTCTGGCGCATATCTCCCTTTCTAACTAACTAGATCATAAAATCTTTGCAGCAAAGCCTTCCAGATATTCCAGAGAAATATAAAGCAGCACAATGTTTTAGCAGCTGAGCCGTTGTTAATGACCGTAAGTTCACTGTTGCGCACAAAAAAAAAAAAAAACTCCAAGGAAATGCGGAGCGCTCGTAAGCGAGTGCCTTGCCGTATCCGCCGAGTCCCCGGCTAGCGCAGTGGCTTTTGCAAAAAAAAAAAAAAAAAAAAACTCTAGCGTGTCCGTTAAGTACTACCGCGCATGTAAAAGAACTCCAGCCCTAATGCTAAAGATGAAAAAGCCCACTGCTTGGGCGAGGTCACCACCGCCGCTGCATTCTCTAGACCGCGATATAGTTAATTGAAGACATGGCTACGAGCGTGCCAATCTTTCCCGAGGCGACTTGCAGATCCCGGCACCACTGCCTCGAGTCGATGACTAACAGCTGGTCGAAGTCCACAATGCTGAGGACGCATTTGCATTCACCAGTCGCCGCGAAGAAGACGAATACCTCTTCGATACATAAGACGGCGATTACTAGCAGGGAAACTATTCAAGTAGACAATGATACTGAAACTTAAACATGTATCCGGCAGTGCTCACGTACAACAGATTCAACATACAAGTCTTGCGCGTAGTGCGAGTTCGCTGTTTTTTTATTTCTTGTGCAAGCGCTGTGTATCGCATCACAACCACTGGGATGTGAGCGTTTGTGGAGGATGCCTCCGGACTGTTCTTGCGCCGAATGCTGCGGGCGCTTGCTAGGTGCGTGCTTTCGCCAACCATGCCAAGCAATACCACAGAATGAAATTAAGTTCCATAATAGTGGAAAATAGGGTACAAATTACGGAAACCGAAAATGGAGTTTTACCTCCTCTCAGTTTCACTGAAATCAACAGACGTGTAAATCTTACCCTCCACCTTTTTACGGTCCGCATGTTTTTCATAAAACCATCAATACGCGAAGTCGTTTAACACTTTAAAGTTCCGACGTACCCAATTTATTTCACTTTTGTTAGCCACCATGCCACGGCAATCGGAAGAATAAATAAAACATGACGGTCGTTCTCCCCAGCGCCAACTCGACTCCACAGAATGCTATCTCGATTAGGAGGAGTTGGTGCTTGAGTCCATCCGTTTTATATTTGTACAGCTGCAGAACACCGCAATTAAGATTGCAATCCGTTTTAACCCCTGAATCCACGCCGTAACTCTGTTGGTCCGACGACAAGCAGTGACTGGAACCAGCTGCCTGCCTCACTGGTCAATATCACACACACGCATGCCTTCACGCACGCGCCTTGCCAGGCACTAAAAACTGGTTGTCAAGAAAGTCATATACGTTGCACGTGGCGGGGATGGCGTGCAAGAAAAGGGAAACAGCGAGTCCGGGAGGGGTCGAAGGAGGACGCTGAGAAAGAGCGACGCAGCGCGTAAGGGACGCATTGAAGCTGAACAACACGGTCTCATTGCTCCGCCTGAGTTATTCGGCGCAGGGGTGTAGCCGCCTGTGGGCATGCCTATGCCATATGAGTTAGGTCTGCCCTGTCCTTACATTGGTGGCGTTTGTCTGAATATTGCCCTGGGTAGCAGTAGCTGTACAGTCGGCAAAATGCTTGTCTATAACGCTCCAGCGGCGTGCTCCGCTCTGCGCTGGAGACATCTAGTGATAACGCCTGGTTTGAGACCGGTAGACTGTGAGCATGCCTGGCCCATATCAGCGCGATGGCCGCATCCCCTCTCGTTGTGCCCGTCGCCGTGGTTTCCGTACCTTTTTTCGCCGGAAGATGAGCTGCCTGCGGAGCCGGGCCGGGAAACAAAAGCGGAGATAACCCGCCTTAGCGCGCGCTGCGCGAGTTTCCCGGCAGCACTAGCTTTGGCGCAGCGCTGTTCATTGCTTCATCATTCTCAATACGCTGCATGGGTATCTCGTTCATTATTATACGGTTTCTGCGCTCAGGTTTGCCCGTCACTGCCGACGGGCCAACGCCACAAAACCCAATGCTCTGTTCAAGCGGGCATCGACCGATATCTTATCACTCAGGAACATCATTACCTATGTGTTTTCGGCGACGTTTGTTCGTTTTTCGCACACAGAAAAAAATTCTCCTGTCGAAATGGTGCTTTGAAACTCGCTTGAACGCATCAGCCTGGACGCAATAAAATATGGCGAAGTTCAATCACCCAAACTGCGGATATGCATTTTCAAATCCTGCAGCTAACGCAGGATTGAGCCACACTGCGCCACTAGAGCGGCTAATGATCGAGTCATGAAACAGGTGCGCTCTCAGCGACAGATATTACAGTGCATCTCATAACACGAGACGTGTCACCAGAAATGATTTAGAATCGGAAATAACCGTCAGTGTTAGAAGGAAATCTTCCTGTGATGTGGAAAAAATGTTGCAGTTGAATGATACACACACTTAGGTACTTTAAACGTGACTTTTTGGATTTACTCTATGAAGGTGCCACCATTGTGCCAGCATTCTATGCTGGCATAATGCTGGCACTCTATGCCAGCATTATGGAGGTATCTGCAAAACCTTTTCGCGTCACGATGTCGTAAGCGATGCCCTTTCATTTTGGATAGAGAACAGATACTCGACAAAAATTGGTTGTCTGTCCCGTTGGACGGGCAAAACACATTTGGAAATGTTGGCTTTAATTTCAAAATCAACGTATCTCAACCAGGGTTATCTAGTCGATAAACGAGTCCCTAAATAGGTGGCCGGCCGTCCCTCCTTGGCGCAAACGTCAACCAGTAGTCGCAGGGGAGCGAGGACAAGTCTTGCCAGGGGAACACGATGGCATATCCGTTTTGATAGGCCAGCGTTTGGGCGAACTGCATCGCCACGAACACTCCCACCATGAACGTGAGGAGGAAGACGAGGAGGAGGATCCGCCCGCTTCCCATGGCTCCAGACGGTGAACGCAGCAGCCTGGACCAAATAAAATATGGCAAAGTTCAATCACCCAAACTGCGGATATGCATTGGCAAGTCCTGCAGCAAACGCAGGATTGAGCCACACTGCGCCACTAGAGCGGCTAATGATCGAGTCATGAAACAGGTGCGCTCTCAGCGACAGATATTACAGTGCCTCTCATAACACGAGACGTGTCACCAGAAATGATTTAGAATGGGAAATAACCGTCAGTGGTAGAAGAAAATCTTTCTGTGATGTGGAAAATATGTTGCAATTGAATTATACACACACTTAGGTACTTTAAACGTGACTTTTTGGATTTACTCTATGAAGGTGTCGGAAAATAATCTGGAAAATCCCCTGTACACATACAGGAAAAATGCTCGCCTGCAGAGTGTCCCGCGCAATTTTCACCTAGAAATAAATGCAAAAGTACCTAACGGCCGATTCATAAAAACCATACGACCCTTCCGTCTAACGACGACGACAGTTGAATGCGAAAGTTTCTCGTGACGGATTCTTTGGTTATCGTCCGAGGTTCGAAACCGCTGCGATCATGGCGGAATGGAGCGATCGGGTGGGCTCCAGTTTTATAATGCTTGGGACTGAGGTTGGATTCCGGTCACCGCAATTGTTTTTTGTAGCGAAAGCTACACTACGCTACGTCGGGCAGTCTTCGCGGGTTGAGCAGTTTTGACCTTGACGGCTAGAGGTCAAACCCCACCCCCTTCTGCAAGCACCCGGCACTAAGCAGCGGCCTGATGGAGGGGAGAGATAGCCGGCGGGGGAGCGATGGCCGAGGGGGGAACGGAGACGTGTGTGCTACCCGTTGCCGCCATCTGGCAGAGGAAGGCGAGGTGGCCGCCACCGCCCCCCCCAACACCCCATTTCTCTTTAATGGAATTGTAGAGGCCGTGCTTCTACAGTTCCCTTCTGCATTCCAGATACACCACACTTCCTAAAACACCAGGGCTCGCTTGACCCTAAAACAAGTGCAATACGCGTCTTGTCGAACAGTGGAAGGCACAGGCGGTTGCAGCACCTAGGGTCAGCTACATGGCTCGTGCTCTAGAAGCCCGTCATTAACGCGCATGCCAGTCTGGCCGATGTAACATATTCTACGGCAAATTGGCACCTTGCGCACACACTTCACCCCACAAACAGTGTGGAACGCCTCCTAGCACAGCGGTTTCTTTTTTCCCCTCGCCATTCACAGCGAAGCACATTCGCGCTAGTTTCTCGGGGCAGAAAACATGGCGCGGCCAACAGATTTTTCCGGTCACCTCTTTAGGGCGAGAATAGAAGTTGCGCTTATTTGGCATAGCCAGGGGCCTCCTGTAGCGGTAATTCGTATTTCGCGCTTGACGTCATGCCCCTTACGTAACATCACGCAAGAGGCATTCCACTACCGACGACGTACTACTTCGAGAGAGGATAGCATCTTTTAAGCGTGCAACTTGGGGCTCAACGCTATCGGCAACCTGGTGCTGACAAGTCTACTCGAGGACACGTCGGAGACAGCTTACGCGAATACTTATTTTCCCTATCTTCAAGTCAGCTGAAAAGTAACCCTGAATTGCCTTTTCGGACAAAAGCCTGCACGCCCAACACTAGCGTTCGTCACCAAAACGGGAAAAAAGGAACAGCTAGGCGCACTCACTATATTTCACAAGTAAATTTCATAATTTTGAAGTTTATTTTTTTACTTGTTAACCTGTAAACACTCCACAAAACTCTCAATGACCGTCCCCACTGAAATATTTTCTTCTGGTGTTAACCATTTTTGTAACCACCAAGTGGTCGTCCACGTATCTGAAAGTATTTGCTGTGTTAGCGGTGTGAATACGCGTCTCAACTCTACTGCCACATTCTGCTAAGAACAAGGTACTTAAAACCGCTGAAAAAAAGCTTAATTAAGAATACTTGTTTCTGGATGAAAGTAACTCCTTATAAGAGATGCAAAGGGGGATGAAAGGTAAAAGGGAACACTTTAAAAATTAATATATAAAACCGGCCAGGTTTTGAAACGCAACAGGCTTTGACTGTTCAATGGCATCTGACAGCAAAATGAGCTCCTGTTGATGAATTGAGGTAAAGAGTTCTTTGTCATCAGTTAAATGCAGAGAAGTGGCTAGACACGCTTTCATTCTCCCCAAAAACTGATGCAATTCCTTCCGCATTAAAGACAAAAAAAGGGTCATCCACATTTTTGCGCTTCTGCAAAAACTTGCGAATGACTTCTCGCCGCGAACCGTTTCCCGTTACAACCTCTCTGAAGGGAACACCTTCCTTGTGACCTTCGCTGAAAAGAATAGGAAGGATCGTTTTGGCTCCCATAAATATCTTAGAAGCCACACGGATTGTGCTGCCCACATAAGGCAGTCTTCACCTTTGAGGCACTGTTCAGGCGTCTGCATAAGACATCGCCTTCCGGCGTTCGTTGACAGCCAAAGTGTTTCACAGCGGAGCTGCACTGGGCCAACTCTGCATAAATTTTATATGTTCTCACAGCGCCGCACATCTCTGCCAGGCGTTTTATAGCAGTGACGACTACTGACACAGTGGCCTAATAATGTATCCACATAGTCTTCTCCACCCGGACTGCGTACTGTGCAGCTGAACCACATGACTGCACAACAAATCTGCAGTGTATTGGTACCACCCTTCCTTTCGAATTAACAAGCAGCAAACAATGGCAGTACTGGAAAGGAACGTGCACTGGCGAAAGCCTACAGCATTTAGAAAACGCAAGGCGGCTGCAGATCGCTCAGCATTCAGAACCCTTCAGAAGGGCTTAAGCGCCTTCCGACTGCCCCCCGACAACGCGTTAGTTTCGATGGCAGTACCTGTGTGGTCGCAGTGAATGTTGGTGTGTCTCAAGAGCGAAAACAAGAGGGGTTTACGCTTGTGTTGGACACATCTGGCTTGCGATGCAACACTGATCTGGCCCAAAAGAATACCCACCGGTGCATGCGCATCCATTTGTCACTAGCGAAGAATGTTTTCTGATGATGATGAAACAACATTTATTGAGCCCAAAAGATTTGGTGGTGCCCACAGGCACCAGACGGGGGTGGTTCCTTATTCACGGGACCCATATGTCGCCAAAAACTCCTGGCCCCTGGCCACCAGGGCTAGCTGGGTCGGCAGGGCGGGGCTGGAGAGCAAGGACTCCCATTCCCATCGCTCAAGGAGGGGGGGTGGGGAAGTGGAGGTAGGATAGGGGGGTGTAGGGGAGGGAGTGGGGGGAACCGGACTCTTGAGGAACGTGCATTCCGCCATGACGTGTGACAGGGTGCCTTCGGTCTGCTTGCAGAAAGGACACGTGACGTCGTGTAACTCGGGATACATTCGATGGAGCAGGGTTGGGTGCGCGAGCGACCCCGCCTGCACTCTGCGCAGGATCGTTTGCTGTTGCCTGGTTAGAAAGCGGTGCGGTTCGGGTAAGGTGCGCCGTTCTTCCCTGTGCGCTCGAGTAATCTCTCTGTAGCTTGTCATTGGGCTTGGGGTGTCCGCATCATCGCGCGACTCGGTGGCTGCCCGGAGCGTCATTTCGCGGGCGTGGTAGTCGGCGATGGTGTTGCCTGCTACCCTCGAGTGAGCTGGGACCCACACGAGTTCAACGGCTCGTCCCGGTGTCACCTTGTTCAAAATCGCGAATGCCGCGGAGGAAACGCGTCCCCTTCGGTAGTTGTCGTACGCAGTCTTGGGGTCCGTGACCACGGCCTCGACGTCCGGTTGAACGAGCGCCAGAGCCACAGCCACTTCTTCTGCCGTCACGGGATCTCTCGTCTTCGTCGACGCTGTGATGATCAGTCGGTCGTGTGTCGTAACGACTGCCGCCGCCCGGTCGCTGCCTTTCCTAAGCGAGGCGTCCGCGTATAGAACCCGGGGATTCTCCTCCAGCTGTCGGGCCAGGGCCTTGGCTCGCGCATCGCGCCTCCCGTCATCCTTCCCCGGGGTCATGTTCCGGGGTAGGGGCTTGTTCAGGGGTAGTACCTGTTCCGTGGTGGTTTTGATTTTAACGACGGCGGCGTCCGGTTTCCCGTTGTTCTGCAGCAGCAGGCCCAGTATCCTACACTGCTGCGTCGGCTTAATCTCTATGCCGTCGATTCTGACCATGATGGCCGGCTGGGGCGCCTTCTTGGGTGTTCCCGGCTGTATGAGTAAAAGTTCTGACTTCTGCGGTGCGCAGCTCAACCCGCACGACTTCGCGTACTCGTGCACGATCGTGGCGGCACGCTCCAAGGAATCCTCGATCCAGCCGTCAGAACCGGCCTTCGCCGTCCACACCGTGATGTGTTTCGGCGTAAAGGGCGTGGTCAATGCCGTCTATTTGTTCGAGTAAATGAGGAAAGGGGAGGAGAGCCAGGTTGAAGAGCATGGGAGACAGGACAGACCCCTGAGGGCTGCCCCGCTCGCCGAGCTCGATGGGATCCGACTTCTTCCCTCCTACTGTGATGGTGGCTGTTCTATTGATCAAAAAGTCCTTCACGTAACCGAAGGTTCTACGGCCGCACTTTGTTCTTTTCAAATTCGACGGCACGCTCGCGTGCGTCACGTTGTCAAAGGCACCTTTCAGGTCGAGAGCGAGGATCGCCCGTGGACCGTGCCTCGTGGCTTTTTTCACCACCAGCTCGTGAAGCTGCACCATGACATCTTGGGTACTCAGATGTTTCCGGAAACCGAACATCGTCGCGGGCATTTGCCCCGTGTCTTCGAGATGCCCCTGCAACCGACGTAGCACCATGCGCTCCATGACTTTTCCGACGCAGGACGTGAGGGATATGAGACGCATGTTGTCAATCGAGGGGGCCTTTCCGGGCTTCGGGATGAATCGTACATCTGCTTCCTTCCACTCGCGCGGCAACCGAGAGCTCTCCCAGGCTTCGTTGACGTGCCCAAGCAGCTCGCGCGCCGCCGTACCGCTCATGTTGGCGAGCAGCTTGTAAGTTACGGCGTCCTTGCCGGGTGCGCTTCTCTTGTTGCTCTCGTCTATAGCAGCCCACAGTTCCGCCATGGTAAACGGTCTGTCGAGGTCTTCGTTCGCAGGTCCTTCGTACTCCTCCGGGATCGGGAGGACGCCCTTCCCGGTCTGCAGGTATTTGTCCGCGAGGGCCTTGACAAGCCTGCGGCCGCCGCCATTGTACGAGTTGAGCACGTTGGTGAGGGTGCGGTTGGTCGCCGTTTTGCTGCTCGTCGGGTCGATGAGGTGGCGCAGGAGCTTCCACGTCTTTCCCACGGACAGCTGACCTTGCAGACCGCCGCACATCTTGAGCCAATTTTGCTTGCATAACTTAGCCGCGTATTCGGCGATTTGCTTGATAAGCAAGGCGATGCGTCTGGCGATCTTTCTGTTGCGTCGTTGACGCTTCCACCTTCGAGTTAGTGAGTGACAGGCCGCCCACATATTGGACAGCCTGGCGTCGACGAACGGCGTCTGCGTCGTCGTCGCCATTTCCTGCGTGAACTTCTGAAGGGCCTGCTTCTGGTTACGTGCCCATTCCTCGTAAGACTGTGTCTTGTACTCTCGCCCGGCGTCTTCGCCCGTGGCGTCTTCGTCTTCCTGGGTGAACTTTCTCATCTTGTCCCAGTCGGTGATCCGCGCCTTGCCCAGCTCTGCTCGGAAACAGGGACCGCGGACGGTGATGCTGATGATGCTGTGGTCCGACCCCAGGTCGACCTCTTCGCATCTCCACGACGCGTCGAGCGACCCGGCCAGCCACGACAGGTCCGGCGTGGTGTCCCTGGCCACGCTGTTGCCTCTTCTCGTGGTGACTCCCGGTTCGTTAAGTATGACGAGGTCTTGGTCTTCCATGGTTCGTACCAGGGCTTTTCCTCTCATGGACGAAAATTTGTAACCCCATAGCGTGTGTGGGGCGTTGAAATCACCGAGGATCAGGAGCGGCCTGGTCCCCGCCAACCTCTTCGCCTCCTGCACAGTGCAGTCGAAGTCGTACTGCCTCTGTGACGGCCTGCAGTACGCACTCATCACGAATATATTTCTTTTGCTGCCAATTTCCCGTGCGTGGACTTCTACCAGCGTGTGCTCGCACCCGCTCTGCGCCGTGACGTGCTGGGTTGCCGCCACGTTGTTGCGGACGAGAACGGGTGTCCCCGTTCCCGAGGGGTCCGTGTAAGTGATGTATCCCGGGAGTCGCGGCTTCCCGTTCGTTTCTTGCAGTGCAATGATGGCAGGCGGATCATCGTGTCCGCTGATGTACAAATTGAGCTCCATCTCCTTGTGACGAATGTCCCTACAGTTCCATTGATAGATGCCGGTGGACTCGCTGCCGTCCACTCGCTTGCGACGCTGCTTACTTGGGTTCTGTACCATCCTTGTTGGTAATGTCCAGTCGACGGCGCCTCTTCGCGATCCCGTCTTTGATTCTCTCGGCGCGTGCCTTCTTCAGGGACGCAAAGCGGGTGCGAACCTTAATGGCAGCAAACCTCGTTGCTAGACGTTCGTGCTTCACTTCCAGTGTGTTGAGACGATCTTCCATCCTTCCTAACGCTTCCAGAATGGCAGTCAGTGCATCCCCTTGAGGTAATTGCGTTTGCTCCCCCGCTTTCGGTGTTGCAACAGCCGCCTTGCTAACCGGGGCCTCTTCGGCGTCCATCGCCTCTTGGGCGCTTTTCTGTTTCGCGCTGCTCGCTACCGGCATCGCTGTCTTCGGGTTAATGGCGGGGGGAGAACCCCTCCGCGGCACCTTGCGCGGACCTTCAGCGACGTTAGCCATCAACGTCGGGCCCTCTTGTGGTCTCGCTTCGGTCGAGCCTGAGCTGCCCGCCAACTTCTCTATCTTGGACATAAGTGCCCTGATTTGGGCATTCTGCTCCTGAATGTGTGCGTTCTGGCGCTCGATAATTTTCTTTAATTCTGTTACCTCGCCACCGTTCTTTTGCGGGCTCGGAGTCGATTTGGGAGGGGGAAGAGGGGGAAATTCGGAGTCGGGGACTCGAGCCCCGAGAGACCCGCTAGCCCAGCCCACCTTTGTTGCCGGTGTTCCCTCGCTGGTCTCCGGGTCCATCCCTCGATCTCGAACGGCCACCTGGACTCGAACTGGTCCAGGACTACGGTCCATTCCCGCCGGCTCGCCGTCTCGAACCACTCCTCTCCTTCGACGTCACTCTGCCCGCCGTCTCCCAGCGCCGGTTGCCGCCAGCACCACCGCCGCCGCCGCTCCTTGCGGGCTTCGACTGGGAGCGGCCTTGACAGCCACCTGTGCAGCCCCGATTGCGACCGGGAGCGGCTCTGATGGCGGCCGTCGCCGCTGCGGGCCGGCGTCTGCGAACTTCCTCGGCGCCGCGACGAGCTACTACGGTGGGGTCCGTCTGCAGGACCTCTCTTGTTTTGGCTTCTTCCCCTTTCGTAGTCTCCTTGATCAGCACGCTTCTTCTCCCACCGGCGTCCACGAACGACGTAGAGAGTCTTAAATCTTGCCTTGCAGGCTTTGTCTGCCGTGACGTGATTGCCTCCACACAGGCTACACTTGGGGTCGCACGTGTGGTCGGCCGTCGGCCCGGGGGTTCCACAACCTCGGCAGATCGTGTTCGAAGGGTCTGGGCACACGTCCATGCGGTGGCCCAGTCGCCCGCATGCGTAGCACACATCTATCTGTTTTCTGTGCAACGTACACTCCATCAGTAGGTTGCCATACCTGATGTAACGAGGCACCTTCTTTCCTGCGAAGGCAATTACCACCGACCGGGTCTTGCCAATGCGGTTGGCCTGCAGTGCCGTTGGGTTGAATTCGTGGACAACGTTCTCTTGGATTTCTTGAGGTGTGTCCTCTAGCGGGATATCTCTTATCACCCCTTCACAGTGCCGTGAGGGGCTGCTTCGTAGGTACTGACCTCGTGGGTCGTGCCACGTACGTCGATCCGCTCCACGGCAGCATACAGGTCGGCGTTCTCCCTCTTGGAAGTGCTCACCACCACGATGTTCTGCTGCGCGTTCAGACAAAGACGTCTTTTCTCGATTCGATTGCGGGGACCTGGGCCGCCGCCGTTAAAGCTCGGCTGAGCTCCACTCGGGTAACGTCACTGACGCGGAGGCCTCCGCGCGGGACCACGATGATCTTCGTATCTTCGCGCGGCAGGTCTGGCATGCGCGCGCCTTTCAACAGCTTGCCATTATTTATACGTTTCTCCTTGGGGTGACGTGTCCCACCGTCGCGGGCGACCGCTCCCGAGCCACGGCTGCCGCTGTTGCTGAGGCCGGCGACGCCATCCGTGTCCTTAGCGCCTTCTCGACTGTTGCGAAGTGCGGGCGTAAGGCTGAGCTTGCCTTCGCCCGCCCGCCCGCCGGATTCTTTCACCGGCAGTCTTCCAGCCTTGCGATCGCGTGTAGCAACTACAAAGACTGGCTTCACAGCTCGGATTGCCATCCACATTCGCAGGCGGAATAGCCTCCAATGTTTAACCGTGATCACATTTATTTCCGAATACTGTTAGCCTTTCGGCTGTTACAGGGGTGGGACATTAAGAATGTCAAAAATCAACACATTGAAATCATAATCAACACATCAATCTTGAGATGTTCCATGGCATACATTGGAAACACGGACATGGAGGTTAAAGAAAAAAACAGTGCAGTCGTAGTAAGCACACAAACAAATTACAATAAATCATAATAGTAGACCATGCTTACAGAAAAAATCTTTGAGCCCTTCCTCAAATTTATCCAGTGAATCACAATGCACCAGTGGTAATGGCAAAGCATTCCACTGACGAATTGTTTTTGGAAAAAACGAATTCGCATATACATTGACACGTTGTTGCGGCACTTCATATGAGTAATCGTTTATACCTCTCAGGTTTCGTCCGCGGCGTGGCGTTAAGTATTTTGTTGTGTTTATGTTTAATCTATTTTTTGACAATAAAAATAAGAACTTCATCCTTGCCAATTGCCGACGTTCGGCTAAAGTGGGCAGTTGAAGAGAGCGCAACATTTCTGTTACTGATTCGGTCGAAGAGTACTTTGAAAGAATAAACCTGGCAGCTCGCCTCTGTACTCTTTCTAGCATATTAATGAGGCCTATTTCCGAGGGATCCCATACAATGCTGGCATATTCTAATGTTGGCCGAATATACGTAAGATATGCTGCTAGCTTAACGGGAGTCGTAGCAAGTCTTAATTTTCTTCGCAGGTACCATAGTTTCCGCTCCGCCACCGTACAAATGTTTTCCAAATGGGCCCTCCAATTTAGATTACTGGATATTGTTACACCTAAATATTTTATTTCATTGACGGTAGACAGGCGGGTAGAGCATAGAGTGTAATTGGAATGGAAGACACGCTTACTTTTGTTTGTGACGCGCAAAGCAACTGTTTTAGTTTGATTTATTTCCATTTTAGATTCGGTGCACCAATTACTGACAGCATCAAGAGTATCATTAAGCGTTTTTTGATCAGCTTCACTGTGTATTTCTTTATAGATTAGGCAGTCGTCTGCAAACAGTCGCACTGTAGTACTTCTATCTATGGCGCATGAAATGTCATTTATGTAAGTTAAGAATAATATCGGTCCTAAAACTGAACCTTGCGGTACCCCTGAGGTGACATTAAGTGACTCAGATTTGAAGCCGTTTATTTCTACATATTGTGTTCTGCCTGTCAGGTACGCACCTATCCACTGTATTATGTTATAATTTATGCCTAGGTGTGCTAACTTATTAATTAATTCCCTATGAGGAACCTTGTCAAAGGCTTTGGAGAAGTCGAGGCATATTGCGTCAATCTGAACGCTATTATTTAAGGCACGCGTGAAGTCGTCGACTGTTTCTATTAATTGGGTTACAGTGGATAAATTTTGCCGGAAACCATGCTGATTGGGAAAAAATATTTTTGTGCCCTCAAGATACGTATACATAGCTTTGGATATAATATGCTCTAGCAGCTTGCAGCATACACAGGTAAGGGAAATTGGACGGTAATTTTCCACCTTTTGTTGGTCTCCAGACTTATGCGTTGGTACGACCTTTGCCACAAGCCAGTCGTCTGGGACACTCTTTTGTTCAATTGAGGCATTATATATTATGTATAAATAGTGGGCAACCCATTCCGCATACCTTCGCAGAAAATCATTTGGTATGCCATCTGGTCCGATCGACTTTTTTACGTTCATGTTCAGTAATAATGATACGATGCTATACATTTCTTGGGCTATACAAAACCGCCAAATTTGGCCTGTCTGTGCCTGACCCTTGATTCAGCCACCCGGCCAAATTTTATAAAAGTTTTGGTACAGGACGCTTATATCAGCAGAACATTTACGAACCACAAAATTCGGTACCCTCAGGGTATCTTCATTGCTGAACGAAACAAACAATAAAACAGCAGGTTTGGACCAAATGAAATACATAACTGGTTCTACGCAGTCTCCTAATTTAAAATATGTGTGTGTTTGATATTGTCACGAAGCCAAAGACGACGCAGTTGTCTTCAAGAAAAACAAGTTTATTGGAGCGAACTTGTGCTCCCCGAACTCAAAGAATGCACAGGCGGCGAAGCATCAGTCAACAAAATGACGTGCGCAGGCGAGCGTCGGTGAGTCGAATACCGCGGCATCCGCTCTGCGGACGTTTCTTTCGGAGAGAGTGTTTCTGTAACCGTCGAATTACATCCAGAACACTGTAGATCACAGAAGAAAATTATAGACTGTTGACGGTGGTTCAAAACGCTCTCCCTATCAAAAGAGGTAACACGTGCGGCATAAAAAAAGAGCGGAACAAGCGCCTCACCTGGCACACAGATAACAGACCGGTGCATTAGGGAGGTAAAAAAACAAATTATCCCCGCAATGCAAGGTACGCGGCAATATTTTGCCACAGCAAATGTCGTGGGGTCATTCCAACTCTACAAGTAAAACGAAAGGCTCCAATTAATGACGCCCAGGCAGTGTAGCCCGGAAAAATGGAAGTGGCTGTAGCAAGCCTCCACTCTGTATCGTGGGAGCAGCTGGACGGGAAAGCGAGCGGGAGAGACAACAGATGCATTAGACGCAAATGTTGTAGAAAGACAAACGTATTTTGTTAATTTTTTTTTCACTAGTACTTTATGAGACCACAAATCTGATGCTGTTCGAGTAATTGGGGAAGACACTTAGAAATATGGCTTCAAAACTTCGAACCTCAATTAGAATAGTTTATATTTGCTCCAAGCATGCCTCCTGTTTCGTTTCCTTTCGCGTGTGTTTTCAACGTCTGTTCGTGCCAGGCTGTGTTTTCTGTATTTGGAGCGAGGTGCATCTTTCCTTTCTTTTCTTTTGTAGGCCGCGCAGGCTATCAGAGTACCTCAGGACAAACAATCCCTACAACCTTTGCCGCCCGTGGGAGGCCCACATTATATGAATTACATGTAAGATGGCCCCGCCGTGGTGGATCAGTGGCTAAGGCGTTGTGCTGCTGAGCACAGGGTCGCGGGTTCGATTCCCGGCCGTGGCGGCCGCTTTTCTGATGGAGGCGAAAAGCGAAAACGCCCTTGTGTACGAGATTTCGGCGCACGTTAATGATCCCCAGGTGGTCAAAATTAACCCGGAGCCCTCCACTACGGCGCGCCTCATCGCCTGCGCTGCGTCGGCGCGCTAAACCCCTACAATCAATCAACATGTATACGATGGGACTCCCTTACAAGCTAAAATTCCTCCTGTAGTCCCGCCTTAAATAACAGCGTTCAAGAAATCCGTTAATGTAATTTCATGCGCTTACTTGTCACAAGCTTCCTGCACACGAGCAGAAACTTGAACGAGTCAGCTGTTGCAAAACGTCATCTAGTCAGAAAGACGACGGAGACAAGAATCGAGGCGAGCAGCAGCCGCACAGTAATCGGCCTCTATACATCCATCGAATCAGGCTACCCACAAGAAGGTAGGAAATACACCGGTGCTCCTTCATCCCGTATCTGCTGCTTGGACTAAATACCTGCACTGCATTTTACAACTTACAATTGCTGTTCAATTCCATGTTTTCCACGCCATGTAAGCCACCTAAACTCATCAGTATATAACTGACGCCTTCTCTTCAACGAGTTTGTTAGAACTGCAAGATCACGCATTTCGTAGCTCTCTCGGCTTTTGCTGGATGGCCAATTATACCTTTGTTGCTCAAATAATTAAAGGTAGCATTTCCCTCCCATGCAATTTTTTCTGACGTCCACGAGTACGCCACAACGCAGCGCGCATGCGCGCTCGGGCTCAATTTTACTTGCTCCTCGCCCCTTCTTTATGGCCCGTAGTCATTGGCTTTCATGTTCGCCTCGAAGATCGCAAGCCAACGAGAAAAGTTTTACCTATCAACACGTTGGTGTACAGTCATCCAGCCAAAGTCGGCACGCGAGAGACTTGTATGATCCCGGCCGGGCCGGACTGCGCGTCGTATACAGGTGGAGTATACCCATTAGTGGCATGGATTTCTCGTGACGGAAGTAGCGCAACCTGGTGGGTGTTCTATATACACGCAGATTGTACCAGAATGAAACCTGCTGCCGGCGTAGCCTAGCGTGCTGTTCTAAGCACACGTGTATACGCTAGTGAGTGGGTGGGTACGTGCGGTAGGATCACAGGTTCAGCCGCCAGCACCTTCCTTCGAAATTGGTTTCGCAAGATTGAGGGTCCACGATACACGAGTTCGTTAATCTTGATCTTTTCCTTCGGGTGCTCCCAGAAAGCAGGTTTGGGTTAGTCGGCGTCGGTGATGCCTTCCTTCGCTTAGCGAGAAAAAAAAACACCCCAATTGCCACAGGAAGCCCAAAACCGTAAGTGACATACGCAGAGTAAAATCGCACGCGGAATTCCTCCTACTTGTGACGAATGAATTGTAGGCCAAAAGGGTCGTCGCTTGAACGACTGACTGCACGAGCATAATTACAAAAGGCATAATGTGGTGGAGGGTCGATTCATTGCCCGACTGCAGCTGCAAGCTCCGATTTGCGTGTCATTGCTCGACGCGCTAACCGAAAGACCAGACCAGTTATGGAGAACTTTCAGCTGCAAGTTCGGAAATAAATGTGAGGTGCAGCACATCACCGCATCTATTTTTTCTCTCCGAAGAAGGGAGAGGTGGGCAACAGAAGAAGAGAGTCACTCCTAAAAAGAGGGAGAGCTGTTCGAAAGCCGCCACGATGGGACAACTTCGGCCCAGTCACGAATAACTGAGCCGGGGAAGCGGGAGCGAAGCGTCAGCTAGTTGCAGGAGATATGATGAAGTTTCATATTTGCACCACCTGCCACCACAACGCCGTGTGGAGACTCAGGGAACGTGCGCGCCAGTCGTGCTTTGTGAATGCCTGTCTTTACTTCGTTTTCAGATGTCTCTGATCACTGGCGACCCCGCCACGTGCTTTCCATATTCACGGCAGCTGCTTTGGCGCCGTGTGACCACCCGGGCGGGTCTGGTCACTATTAGGGCAAGCAGAACAATAAGCTCGCGGCCACATTTTGGCCTGGGAACAATTGTGAGAATATATTCAATCTACGAAGTGATGGGGTGGTCGGGCATTGAAGTAATTGCAGCGGAGCTGTTACAGCCTAGGTTAGGAGGAAAACTGCGTGCGCCGACAAGGCGTGCCGAGGCAACGCCAATTTTCTGGTGAATGCCCTGTAGCTCTCAATCTAATGTCGGCACCTCGAAAACAAATTACACCCGTTCCACTCAACGTAAAAGCTGTCAGAAGTGCAGAGCAGTAATTCCCCATAATGGGCTGTGGCGCCGTTATACCCTCACTGCTACCATCCGTACAGTTATGGGCACGCTACCGAACAAAAGTAACAGTGTTACAGTTACGAGTTTTCCAAAATTAACTAGTTACAGTTACAGTTACTGCAAAAAAGTAACGTCGTTACTTTTCCGTTACTGTATAAAACTAAGTAATAGCCAAAAAGATTTGGCTTATTTAATAGAAACGTACGAAGGCATGCCGGTAGTAAAAATTACACGTAGTAAAGCCTACACGAGGGGAACCTAAAATAATGCACTCTCATGCCCAAACCAACCACAATCGTTGTGTACGCCTCATTTTTTTATTACGGAAGTTTTTATTTTATTTAAAGGAACTTTATTTTTTTGTTGCTGCACTCTCGCTGCAAGAAATTTATTTGCAAACATCATTGTAGCATAGAATTCGTTGTTTTTGAAAGTTGTAATCAGAGAGGCCGAACTTATACTATACCGAGCTGGAGGACAACACAGCCGGAACAATCCTTTAATGTCAACTTAATTTATTGTCGCCTACAATGCCGTCGCTTGACCGCCCCGCGTAGTGAGAGAGAATGGGAAAAAGGGGGCGGAAGTGGCGGATCGACGGAAGGCCCTTGGAGGAAAGGGGAAACAGACGTGGGAGTACATCGGTTGTCGAGGTGTTTTTGAAAGATACGAAAAAAATCGCTTGGTTAACTTCTTATTTCGTACTTGTGGTCGGAGACGGAGACCAATTCGAGCCATTGCCGAAGCGACGTTTGTCCGTGGGCCCTCGGAGTCGTTCTCCCGCCCCAACCCCCAGTTACCCCCATCTCCGGAATGAGACAAGATATTTCCAAAGGGAATAGGAACTGAAATGAACGCTTTACTGTTTTACCCCTCCTCCTCGTCCCCCCTGTCATCACAAAGGCGGATTTTGCCGTCTCGAGCGGAAAAAAACTGCTCTCACAATTCCAGCCTTCCACAGCAATTACGTCGCCGATCCAAGGAACCCCTCCCTTTGTTTGCTTTGAGGCGTAGGCCGAACGAAGCTCACCCAAGTATTCCTTGCACCCAACATTCAAAAGCAGATGTAGCTACTGTTTTCGTTTCGGCCACAGACCTCGAAACGAGTGAGTGAGTGAGTAAAAACTTTATTAGAGCACCCAAGAGCGAGTCAAGGGGAGGCTACCCTGTTAGGGGCGCCAGTGAGAGCGACCAGTGCTCAGCCGTCCAGTGAGGGGGATGACGTTGTCCCAGGCGCTGTCAAACCCAAGTACCGGTGGTGTCCGGTATTATCCTGGGCGGTGCCATGGGTAATCCCCTCTGGACGGCGAGCCGGCCTCTGTTGGTCTAGTGCGTTGTTGAGTAGTCTAGTGGCCCGGGCTTGTGTCACGTAGTCTTCGCTTCTCATCGCAGCCTCAAATTGCGGTGGGAATGTCGTAGTGTTGCTAGTAGGAGGCTGGCAGTTCCATAGTAGATGTACCAGGGTAGCTCGTGCTTCTTGGCATAGACGACAGATGTCCGAGGCGTACACCTCGGGGCAAACGTACCGGGCAAGGGCTGGGGTAAGAACAGAGTGAGTTTGCAGTTGACGAAAGAGGACCGCCTCCGTACCGTTTAGACCAGGGTGTGCGGGAGGCATAGATCTTCTACTGTTGCGGTACCATTGTAAAATTTCACTGTAGGCTAACAGGGGTTCCTTGCCCATGTCGTATGACTCCGAGGCGTCAGTGCAGTCGTTCCCTGCCGTGCGGCAAGCTAGATCTCGCACTGCAGAGTGGACTGTCTCATTATGATTAGGGTTGCCCTTCCCCGAGACATCAAGTCCGATGTAAGCAGGGAACCATTTGATGTAGATGGCACGATCACTGGCTCACACACCGCGAAGGATACGAGCAGCTTCCGGACACACTGTGTTTCTGGCGTAGTGGAGGATTGCAGTCTTGCAGTCGCTGAGGACCGCTGTACACCGGGGATCTGTGATGGCCAGGGCGATGGCAACTTCTTCTGCCTGGGCGATTGTAGATAGTCGGACGCCGGCTGTTGATTGAAGTACTCCCGTAGTGGGAGGCATCGTTGCGGCAAAGTACATGTTGTGCTGCAGGTGGGTTGCATCGACATACACTGCTCCGTTGTCCCGTGATGGAGGTCGATCAAGGTTTTCGCCCTGGCGAGCCGTCGTTCCTGATTATGCTCAGGATGCATGTTGCGGGGTAGTGGTGATACGACGAGGTGCTGTCGAAGTGTATCTGGTAGACTTTCGTTCATGAGCTCTGGGTCGTTTGAAGGTGTAAGGCCGGCTCTTTGTAGTATGTAACCTCTAGTTCGTGTTGCAGACAGTCGTTCAAGTTGAGCGACGCGTTGTGCTTCAGCTATTTCATCTAGGGTATTGTGTACCCCTAGAGCAAGAAGCCTTTCGGTGCTCGCACTTTGTAGGAGACCCAATGCGATCTTGTAGACTTTACGGATAGTAGCATTGATGCGGTCTTGCTCTTGTTTGCGCCAGTTGTGAAAGGCAGCAACATAGGCGATATGGCTGATAGCAAAGGATTGAATGAGGCGTAGGAGACTCTTCTCCTTCATGCCTGTTCTTCTATTAGAAACACGCCGGATCAGTTGTGACGCTGAGACTGCCTTGGCCGCAATCTTGGTCACTGTTGCTCCGTTGCCACAACCTCGTTCAAGGAGCATTCCTAGTATCCTGATCTTGGACGCTTCAGAAATAAGTTGCCCTTCTTTCGTATGCACTTGGATGTTGTGTGTATAGTCCCTTTTACGTCGGCCGGAAGGCGGAATGATCAGTAGCTCAGACTTGGACGGGGAACATTTGAGGCCCGTACCGGCCAGCTGCTCCTCTATCACATTGACAGCTTCCTGTAGCGTTTCTTCAATGTGGCCATCACTACCTCCTGCCACCCATAGGGTAACATCGTCAGCGTATATGGTGTGCCGGACGTCTTTCACATGTTCTAGGCGGTTGGTTACGCCGATCATAACTAGATTAAAGAGTAGCGGAGAGATAACGGAGCCTTGCGGTGTTCCCACACTGCCCAGTTGTTTCTCCGGTAACTCTAGTTGGCCCGCACAGATCTGGGTGTATCTTCCCGTGAGGAAATCTCTGATGTAGTTGTAGGATCGCTGACCCATGTTGAGGTTGGTCACTTGTTGGAGGATAGCAGAATGCTGAACTTTGTCGAAAGCATTTTGTATATCGAGTCCGAGAATAGCTCGATTATCCCGGGTAGTGGTGTTGTCGACAATTTCCCGCTTGATGAGTAACATGGCATCCTGGGTGCTGAGCTTTTCACGGAATCCGACCATAGTATTTGGGTAGAGTGCGTTGTCCTCTAGATACCGTTGCCAGCGATTCATAAGAACATGTTCAAAGACCTTGCCAATACATGAGGTAAGGGAAATGGGACGTAGGTGTTAAATGCTGGACGGCTTTCCCGGTTTCGGGATGGTCCTAGCAGTCTTCCATTGGCGAGGAAGTCGGCCTGTGCTCCAGCAGACGTTGAAATATCTCGCAAGGGCGTCAATTGCAGTATCGTCGAGATTTTTGAGTGCCTTGTTCGATACCCGGTCAGGACCGGCTGCCGACTTAGTGTTCAGGGTTAGTAATGCAGCCCGAACTTCCCATGTTTCGATGTCTAGGTCTAGGTCGGCGTTATCCATTCCGGCGTATTCCGGGTGGTCGTGGGTGGGTGTTACGGGTAAGTACTTTTCGTTCAGTCTTCTCTTTACTTCGCTTTTCCCCGTGGCCACCGATTCTCTGTGGAGGATACACTCTAAGAAGTCGAGGAGTGCTGGGCACTCTGTCTAGGAGTAAAAACTTTTGTCCCATATTTCACTACCTTTGGAAGCATTGGGCTACTCTTCCGAGGAGTAGCGCGTGGCGGCCGAGCGAGAGGCGAAACACTCCTCGTGGGATTTACCTGCTGCTTTCGAAGCGGAGTACTTGAACCTATTGAACCTTTTTAGGAATTGCAATGCCATCTCCAAGGCAGCGTTCCGTCACTCCCTTTAGGCGTGAATAAGCTCTATTGGCTGCGGCGTTCCCGGATACTGCAGAAGGGCACTACTACTCTCTCTTGGAAAGCATCTCGTTACGCCTCAAGAGCGTTCTGCTATTCCCCGCGAGGCAGCGTGCTTTCGCTCCGCCTGCTACTAGCCCCCCCCCCCCCCACCTTCCCCACGATGGTAATATAGGCAGTTACAAGCAAACAAAACAGGACAAGCAATTTTAAACATGAAAAAGAAGAAAAAACAAGCTCAGACTTTATTTTCCAAGAAAATACCACAACAATCGGTTCATTTAGCAATTTCACACAAAAAGCAATTTAGTTGGAATTAGAATAACACAGCATAAAAACGGTTCCTACTCCACATGCACTGTGCACACAGGCGACGCAGCACCTATTTAGGATGCATCCAAGAAAAATTCACAAATAAAAATGCAGCAAAGCAATTGAAAACACTGAAATAGAAACATTAAATTATGACGATAAAAATGACATTAACATGCACAAATAAAAAGGTACTGGCATTAGCACGAAATGCGTCAGTAGAAATACAGCAGTGGGAGAATAGTTAACAGTATTAACGTAAAACAAAATGGCCTTAGTACATCAGTTAGTGCTTCACATGGACTGGAAAGCCAGCTCTCATTTAGGACACATCGAAAACATTTACAAATACATTTTTCGAAACAAAAATCTTGGACTAAAACTATTCAGCGTGGATTACTATTAACGCATTACAAGGTGCAATCAACACAAAGATACAAAGCCATTGACACGGGAACTTTGCAACAGATATATGTTGGTGGGACAATAGGAAACCACCGGAAACATTCCCACTGGGTTTTTTAGGTGGGTGGTTCTCAAATGAGGATGCGCTAGTAAGATTTAAAAAAAGGCATAACTTGGTATTAAAAACAAACACGTTCGAGCTGACTGCTTCATAATGTTGTTGACGGCCTTCAGAACAGTACCGACCAGGGCACCGTGCTTGAGCCGAAGTGACGTCTACAGAAGCAAGAAGGTGAGCTTCCCCTTTGAAGCGTATTACACACTGAACAGCCAAAACACAGACAGCAGCAATGGAAACCCATCCACGATGTCCAAGGATGTGAGGAGAAGTGTCTTGAATGCGACGGCCACTCCTGACGCCTCGGGGATCTCTCTCTCTCTCTCTCTCTCTCAAAAAAAAAATCTTCGGGCAAGCACCGTCTTCCCGTGATTCCTACATAGGCAGAAAGAGGGAGACAGCAAAGATAAATTCTACAATGAAAAAAAATTGACGAGTTTGACGACGTGATAGATTAGTTTTTTCGCCGAGAGAACTCATTGAACCCGTATTGGAATGCAATACTGCTTGGCGCAGTCATCAGTCTACATGCGAATGTGCGGTGACCTTGGATGCAGCCACGCTCATTGTGCCACTTGGCCAATGTCATGTCAGACAGCGCGCCCTACAGCTGTCTGCCTACGCAATGCGCCCCAAACCCATTAGTGCTTACGTGTCCGTAGCTTCTATTGTTTACCCACCTATCTTTCCCGGTATAAAAACATTGCACAAAATTTAAGTACAGATAACTCTTTTTGTAAGGTTATAATCTCTGATTAATTTCCATTGGATTTTGCCCTCAGCCGACTGCAACGTACGGCCACAAGTACAGCGTTCACAAGTACATAGGTTCACAAGTACAGCGTGGCAAAGTTGCTAATGGGTCATATAGCTACTGTTTCCTTCATTCTAGAGTACGCTTCGTTGCATGCACGCTGCAGATGGCAACATTTGATGAGAACCGACGCGAAAAAAGTAACGTAATGGGTACAACAAACAGTGTGGGCGACAGCGACAAATGAAAAAAAATAATGCATTGCTGCCAATGCCATTCGTCGTTGTTGCTGCCGCTCGCTTGTGGGCTGCTCCTGGCCGGTATAAGCCCGCTACGGCGACGGCCTGTCGCCTGCCGCAGTTACCGCCGTCAGTGGCCTGTGTAAAAAAAAATTGTCTGTGTCGCCCACAATACCTGTTTGCCGTACCCAATGAGTGAGGTTTCTCGCGTCGCTCATCGGCTTAGACGCATGTAGTTACCCCTTGACAGTGCGGGGCGTACGCCCCGAAAAGTCTCATCTCCGTCCATCCTGCCCTCAATTAAAACGCAAAAAACCTGTCTGGACAGCATTTCAGTATGCTGCTGTACGCGGGGCGGTCACTAAAATTATTGTAATTTTAGTGAGTGGCACGCGCTAGACGCGCTCCTATCACTCAGCCTATTTCTACGCAATTCTTTGGAGCCGCGCAGGTAGCCACAGCTACTGCACGGCAGCCACTCTAACCCTAGCCGCCGAGCTAAGAATACAGGGTAGCGCTGCGACTACTCGCGCGACCATGCTCCTTACCTGCGAAAACATTCGGCTAGGATACCAACACTTCACGATTCAAAGGGATTGAAACGGTGCAAGACTCGACGCTGTTTGCACACGGGTACAAAAGCCGCCCTTCAAATCTAAGCAACGGTCAAAATGAGTCACGAATACGTTAAAGCTAACCGCTTCCGCGGACCGAAGTTAGAGAGCAACTCTGCTTCGTTAAATACACAAGACAAGAATACGGGGTTAACTAATGGCTTACCTCTACTTCCCGCCAGCGTTTCTTCGTCCGGTAGATAAATCCAAGGTCGTCATAGCTGCGAAAGATCCCATGCTCAAGGCGCGAAGCCTGCGAGGGCCAGGGCCGCGAATGCAGTTCGGCCAGAGCGCGCGCATCGCTACACAGTGCACATAGTTCCGGTATCGGCCTCTGCGCCGCCAGCGCCGCCGCAGCTGTGATGTCTGTCCGAAATAAAAACTAGTCCCACGCACGCACGCACGAACCATAGAGTTGCACGAACGAACTAATATACGGCTTGCTTACGTGTTCGTGATCTAACGATCTAACGCTGAAGCACAGGCATGCAAGCAGTTAGCAGTTAGCGAGCACGCGTCGCACTGCGTTCAAGGAAGTATGACGATAAGGGCAGGTCTAACTTCCCATGTTGTGCAAGCCGTCTCCGAAGCTTCGGATAATTCTCGCGCGGAGAATGCTGGCGCCGAGAGGTGAAAACGAAAACAGACACCGGTGGCCTGCCGAGGGGCCAAGCCCTGAGCACGAAACACCTGAAACCGCCACCGTCGCAGCGAACGCGGCCATATGTTTATACCAACGAGTGAGAGAGCGTTGGAGTCTTGCGTGGGGCGTGTGTGTGCTGTTCGCCGAGGAGAGTCGCTCCACGCCTGCGCACCGCGTCAGACACTTTCTCCCCGTGCTCTTCTGTCCTGATCCACTGTAACCCCAGTTTTCTCGATAATTACACCTTTAATTCTCAAAACCTAGTTTCTCCTATTCGATGCGAGCCCGCGTCGTACTGTGTTCAAGCAAGTATGACGATAAGGGCAGGTCGAACTTCCCATGTTGGATGAAGCGTCTGTTCGAAAGAACACTTCGTGCGTAGCACATTGTTTACATAGAGCTGCCCTGTGTTCCGCGCTGGCGGGACATCACGGTCTGGCGCGATCAGTCGTCGCTCGCCCGGTCCTTGCGGGTGCACCGCCTGTGTCGGTTTTCACCGTAGACGCGAGATCGCGTGGCGGAAAGTGTCTTCGTCGGAAAGTAGTACGCCGTATCTTCGTCGGGCTGAGCTACGGAGACGCGGCGTCCACCGCCGCGCCGCAGCTAGGATGCCCTCAGTGTAATCGGCGTAATCGCTGAAATCGGCGCGCAGTATTCTTTCCTCCGTGGTGCGCACCTTTTATGATGGATAGTCTGCCAACTTTTTAAATGTCGATAACTAAGCCATGTCAGAGGAAAAAACGAAACAAAGAAACAAAACTAAATCGAGACATGCGTTTTTTGAGTTTTGTTAAGCTTGCTCCCTTCATGTCACTGAACGCTGCGAGCAATCGCTACACGAATTCATATTCTTGCACGTTTAGAATGCGCGGCGGAAGTACACGGGCGCTTTTTACACAGCTGCTTTATATAATATATACGTATGCAAATAAAACATCGCTGATGAGTTGGTGTGCGTAAATGGTAGGAGTGCATCTCCATGCTTACTCCCGCACTGGACAAGAATGAAATTGCAATTTTACTCTTCGTACTGAAGAGAGGAGACGATGTCCAGCCTTACTCTTCACTGGGGCGGGAGCGGAACTGGGGCTGCACTCCGCCGCGCACGAGAAGAGTACGCTGTCAGTTTTGCTCTTCGTCCTCATGGGAGCGAACATTGCATCCAACTCCCCGCAGCTTTCGAGGGGAGCGCGCCAACGCTTGCAGGAGTGCAATGATTGTTGGACTCTTCAACTACTCCCCCGATTTCTTAGAGTGTACGTTGTAACGTGTTATGATGATGGCTCTTTGTCTTGGTGTTATCGAGAAGATGCCGGAGCAAGTTCCAAGTCTTACTTCTATGAAGTTGTCCGTCTGCCCCCGTACACAGCTCGTGCCACTGTTGCGCACATAATACCTTACAGTGGGCTTCGATTTGTCGATTGAGAGTCGCCACCTTTTTTCGGAGGCGACGGTTCAGACGTTGCTTCTGCCATCTAGCCTTGGCAGATTTTTTAGCTTCCAATAAATGCGCCAGGTGACTATCTAGTTGGGGGATATCTTCCGCAGTCTCTATTTCTTGCGTGACTTCCTTGGTCGTTTGGACTACAGCAGCCGCCCAAGCCTCAATATCATCTATCACCATTCTTTCTGTGGGTAGAGATTTCCGGAAAGCTATCCAATCAGTATGGGTGTGTTTATGGACTTCCGGCATCTTTTCAGAGAGGGGAACGGTGATTTCGAGGACATAATGATCACTGCCTAAATCCTCATGGGTGTTTCTCCATCGGATAGGCCGCTGAGTGTCCGCCGCACTGACAAGTGTTAGGTCAGTGGTCGTGTCTCTTGAGATCGAAGTGCCACATCGAGTGGGATCGGTTGGGTCCGTGATCATATGGAGACCGACTTCGGTTCCATCCTCTATGAGGTAACGGCCTTTGGGTGTAGACGTTGGATAGCCCCAGTCTTGATGTGGAGCGTTGAAGTCTCCGCCGATGATGAGTGTGTTGTCGTTTGCGAGCCTCAATGCCTTGTGTAACAGTGCGCGAAAACGTTGCTGCCGGTGCTTAGGGTTACTATACAGTGTTACGAGGCAAGTGCTTCTGCGCTGTTTCTTCCCGGTGATGACCTCTATAGCACAATGCTCGATAGCGCTGCGTTCTAAGAGTTCATGTTCGACAAACGTGACGCCTTTACGGACAAAGATGGAAACTCCGCGCCCAACTCCTCATGCTTCAGCTCTTGCACTAGGTGGGCTAGCGTGCGTGCGGTAGCCAGAGAGCTTGGGTGCAACTTCGTAATGCGTTTCCTA
The DNA here is from genome assembly GCF_048455015.1 of Haemaphysalis longicornis. Classification (NCBI taxonomy): domain Eukaryota; kingdom Metazoa; phylum Arthropoda; class Arachnida; order Ixodida; family Ixodidae; genus Haemaphysalis; species Haemaphysalis longicornis. The sequence continues at coordinate 70,328,774 of NW_027526203.1, forward strand.
TACCATTATAATGTCCGGCTTGCGGGCAAGCGTTGTGAGGTGCTGTTGCAGGAGTGCTTTTTTACTTGGGTAACCATTGCAATTCCACTGCCAAATGAGGAGATCTTTTACTGTGGAGGCCATGATGGGTATTGCACCGGGGGTGGAACTTGGGGTAAAGGCATTGTCGACTGTCCCAGGGTTGTAGGGCCCGAAGGTATTATAGATGGTGGTGCTGCGTGCTCAAGTCGGGACTCTTGAAGAGGAACAAGAGTGTTAAGCTGGGCTTGCATCCGTAGCAGCATAGTCTGAATCTGTTGGAAATGGTAAGTAGTCTCCTTTGTAAATGCTTCGAATCTATTGCGTGTCGCAGCGTTATTTATGGCCTGGGTGAGAGCGACGTCGCGCTGCTGAGGAAAATTCTGCAGCTTAGACTTAGAAACTTCGAGCCCTTAGTAGACCGCGTGGAACATGTACCACGCACACATACACGCCTAAACAATTCTAGTCCAGATGTTTTTCACCCATGAGAAGGGAGTGAGCTGGCATAGATGAAGTAGACGAAGGTGCTGCGGAAGAAAGGCCGAAAAAGTGAAACGCGCAAACTGTACATCGATCGCTAATGAGTGTTGCTGTTAGAAGTGAAACGCGCAAACTGTACATCGATCGCTAATGAGTGTTGCTGTTAGATAATTTTTTTATAGAAGTAAAGTAACTGTAACAATATTTCTCGTTACAGTTACTTCGTAAAAGAGTAACAGTGTTACAGTTACAAGTTACTGAAAAAAGTAACCAGTTACCAATAACTCGTTACTAGTAACTAGTTACTGCCCAAGACTGCATCCGTCACGCTCTTCGCCGTCCCGTCTCACTCCTCTTCCGATAACTTCAACGGAGGTTTATACAACACATTTTAAATATCCCGCCTTCGCAGTGCTTGTGCGCCCCCTGCCTGAAAGAGCGAAAGCGGGAGTTTTGTGCTTGCTTGTAATTCCGCATGGGCTGGTGCCCTACTGAGGAGTTTAATACGCGCCATTTTTTTTAGATGCAGAACATCTGATTCACTCACCTTGTCCCTCCGGCGTCGTCGGCGTTGTCCGCCCCTCCCCCATCCTCCTCGCCGCGGCATCTGCGCTCTCCGCCGCTCACCCCCTCTCCTCTCCGATAGCGGACACTCTCGCGAGGGGCATGGGCATTGGATTGGATTGGATTGAATTGGCTTGGCTTGGCTTGGATTTGGATTTGGATTTGGATTGGATTAAAGTGGATTGTGTTGGATTTTGTTGCGTCATAGCCGCGGCACGTTGCGTCATAGTCGCGGCAGACGCGCTGGGGCCGCCGCATGTGCAGTACTCTCTCTCCCGCGGTTTCCTCTCCTTCGGGCGCGCTGCGCATATAACCGGTGGGCCGTTCTCCGGCGAAGCAACATCCACGCTTGGCTCAAACACCTAGAGTCCACGCCACTTTACAAGTACGCCAACGTCGTCATCGACTGGGACCGGCTTACGCAGTCCGCTCAACGTTATGCGCGATGTATAAAACGGGGTCCCTTCGCCGCTCCGCCTATGCGTCGCATCTACACAGGGGTTCCCGCGAGGCGAGGTGGGAGTTTTTTCTTGCACTGCCACTTTTTTTCGTGCTTGTAGCGTAAAAACCAACTCAACACGCGTTCCTAAATACATTAACGCGGTGGCTGCCGGCTAATTACACTCATTTTTCTCACAAATTTACCTGCAGCTTCCTTTGCTCTAAAAAAGGAGATGTATTACAAGCACCAGCGGTTCACGAGTTTCGAGCGGTCATGACTATATAAACCGCTTCTTTTTGAAAGAATGTGTGGGACGCCTTGGGCGAGCTACGGAGGCAAGGAGAGCCCCTAGAGTTCTCTGCACTTAATAGCTCTGACATTGGCCCGTGGGACTACAAAATGGCCAATCTCTGCCGACCACTTTGACGAAGCTACACATAACTGAAGGGAAGCTCGCAACAGTTGCGTGCATAGCTAATATGCCAGTTCGCACGCAAAGTTTTCGTGTGATGACGAGAAGGCGCAGAAGATACTGGCGCGACACAGTTGACCTACCGTGAAAGGAAATGTGAAAAAGTGAGTGCCCTTACACTCAAGAAGGACGACAGCGGTACGGGGGACAGTACAGGTGCACGAAACAAACGCGTTTGTTTATTTCGATGTAGCGTAATTCCTATTTTTCACATGAAACTTGGACGCAGTAGAAACATGGGGCCACCGGTTTCTTTCCAACAGAAGCCCATTTATCGACAGCAGACAGAAATTCGACAATTTAAGACTACTCAGCGAGCCATCTAATTATGGAAAGTAAATGAAACTTGATCGCCGTATTTATGGAGTCCTCCAAGAAGCTACGTCATGGGGTTAGCGAGTGGCCAGATACTCCTGACAACGAAATAAGGACAAGTATACACAAAGCGCGCCAAGCGCGCAAGCTTCTTGAGCGTCGGCCCGGCAGCAGATGGCGCTACAATGCCGATTTGCCTAGAGTTCTGTTATATATCTTCCGCAAGGAGCTAAAGCCGCGAATATACGCCTCGAGCGCTGCCTGTAGGGGCGTCACTGAAATCCCCCTAGCGGCCCATTTCGAAAGCAGTCGCGGGAGTTGCCGGCCCGCTCACCACTGTCGCCGTTGCTTTCGAGGCACGTTTGCGATTGATATTTTCCGTTTGTATGCGTTAAAATACATATTTATGTGGAGCAGCCACTCCGTTCGCAAGCGTGGTGCATTTACGAGAGTGTAAATGCTTCTGACGCGATCTTACTGTGGTACATTAAGTCCGCATAAACGCCAGGTGTGTCAAACGCCGGCGTCCCGAAACCGGCATATATGCATGAATCTGATCGCAATTACAGTGCCCTGAAATTTACTAAGAGTAACTCCGGAAGCAGCATTCGTTCAGATGCTCATTCTACGGCTATACAATGCGATGTAAATCGGTTTCGTGTGGTTTCATAATCTAGCGGAGCGTTTATACCTGACAGCCCGCCAGTTACGCTTCATATCTCGGATATTGATCACTACCCTGAACAAGCCAATGTGTCATAAATATCACAGACATTCTACGCAATAAGTAATATCGATAATGCAAAATTACATGCGGGAGTCAGCACAAAGAATTTACGGCTGGGTCGTCTTGTAGCGAGATGAGCTTCCCCAAACAGTCATCGCTTACATATATCCTCCGCTTATATCCGCGGCCGTGACTAAACGCTTTTTCGAAACATCATCATATGACACAGGTAGCCTGCAGAATTTAGCACAAAAGTGAAATCAGGGGGTCTTATCAGATAATACACTCAATCCAACGACACCTTTTACCGCTTGCGAACTTTCTTACTGTACTTCGAAAAATGTGTCCGCCGAGTGATCCCCTGTTCGTTAAAGTCCAAGAACAAAATAAAGGTGAACGCGCAGCTTGTGTGTGATTTACTAAATCGGTCTCTCCTTGATTTCGCTCCGCATTTGTACACAATGACAGTTAAGCGCCCTCTCCTCCCTCTCCCTGTCTTGGAAAACATCAGTGCATTTTGCATCTAGTTGGTCTAGTGAGTTCAACCTTGCTTAAGGTAAGACGAATGTCTCTAGGATTTCCGAAGCTGCGCTGTTTTTTTTTTTTTTTTTCATTCTCGCACGAGCTATTACATTGCTTCCGGACTTGGCAGACATTCAGAAGAACTTCGAGCTGGGCGTGTTGGTACATGTTCATGGTGGGAAAAGCGCTGCAGTAACAAGGAAAAGTGAGTACACGGGACAAAGCGCTTTGTCCCGTGTACTCACTTGTCCTTGTTACTGTAGCGCTTTTCCCACCATGAACTTGGCAGACCATTTATTTTTCCGTGGTTTCATTAACTCTCCTTGGTCCGATCTATAAGGCGGGAGTGGGCACATATATAACGAACGACCCATAGACTTGGAATATACTTAACGTGTTCGCGTGGCCTCTTGCTATAAAAGGCACAACTTATTTCCAGGTATATTAGGTAACCACCTCCCCGAATTATATTTTTGGACGACGTATACATTCAAAACAAGGCCGAATTCGTTGTCCGCGCTGCAAAACGAAACCTACCTCTCACTGTGCCAATATCAGGTCTAAACGAGGTGTCAATAGAATTCACTTGCGCCTGAGATATTTGGAGGTGAGCGTGTTGATATGCCGGTGCCGACGCCGACGCCCGTTAAGAGCGGTGAAGAAGCGCGCATTACCGCGTCCCCGGTTAGCTCTTGTTGGCGTTCGAGCACTCTAACAACTCTAATAAGGACGCAGCTGTTTTTTAAAGTGCCCTAAACGTACTATTTGCTTACAGACATTACAATCACAAGATGTTTAGGGCGCGAAAAGGCACAAAGAAGCGAAAGAGAACCAAAACACTCCATGAGCCGCTATCAGCTGGTCTGCGGACATTCCGTAAGCGCCACGGAGAAGCGGCGGCAGGCGGCGCAGTGATCGCGAAGCTCGAGGCGTATACGCCTCGAGCGCGCCCTGTAGGGGCGCCACTGAAATCCCCCTAGCGGCCCGTTTCGAAAGCAGGCGCGGGAGTCCGCGCCCCGCTCCCCAGTGCCGCCGCTGCTTTTGCGGCGCGTTCACGACTGAGATTTACCGTTTGTGGGCGTCTGAAATTCATGTTTGTGTGGAGCCGTCACTCTTTTCGCAAATGGGGTGTGTTTACGAGAGTGTAAATGTTTCCGACGCGATCTTAGTGTGGTATTTTCGGTCTGTATAAGCGCCAGGTGTGTGTCACAGGCCAGCGTCGTGGAATCGGCGTATGATGGAGCCGATTGTAGTTGCACTGACCTGAATTTACTAGCCGTGTCTCCGTAACCACCGGTTCCTGAGATGTTCATGCTACGGCTATACACTACGGTTTAAATCGGTTTTGTGCGCTTACATAATTAGCGGAGCACTCATACCTGACAGCACACCAGTTACGTTTGCCAATATTATACCTCAGATATTGATCACCACCATTTACAAGCAAGTCTGTGTTAATTTCGGGAATATTCAACAAAAGTACGATGGACAATGCATAATTATACTCGGGGATCAGCACACGACAGAGTCGTCTTGTCGTGAAGTGCGCGCCCGCAGACCTTCATTTGCTACATATATCCTCTGCGAGCAGCGCGGAGACGGGCTTACAATATAATCCGCGTCCACGGCTAAATGCTTCTTCGAAATATCGTCAAATGGCACAGGGAG
>NW_027526203.1:70334084-70527434 GCF_048455015.1 Haemaphysalis longicornis
TTTTGGAGGTGACATGGGTGATATGTTGCTGTCGTCGCCGACGCCCGGAAGAACGGCGACGAAGCGCGCTGAACCGCGTCCCCGGGTAGCTCTTGCAGGCGATCGCGTACTCTACGAAGACGCAGCTGCTTTTTAAGTGACCTAAACGTACTCTGTACCTATAGTCGTCACCATACCAAGTTTTTTAGGGCGCGGAAAGGCGAAAAGAAGCCAAATAGAACCAAAACACAGCACGAGCCCCTATCAGTCACGCAGCGCAAATACCGTCAACGCCGCGGAGAAGCGGCGGCAGGCGGCGCAGCGATCGCGAAGCTCGAGGCGTATACGCCTCGAGCGCGGCCTGTAGGGGCGCCACTGGAATTCCCCTAGCGGCCCGTTTCGAAAGCAGCCGCGGGAGTTCGCGCCCCGCTCCCCAGTGCCGCCGCTGCTTTTGCGGCACGTTCACGACTGAGATTTACCGTTTGCTGGCGTTTGAAATTCATGTTTATGTGGAGCAGTCACTTTGTTCGCAAATGGGGTGTGTTTACGAGAGTGTAAATGTTTCTGACGCGATCTTAGTGTGGTATATTCGGTCTGTATAAGCGCCAGGTGTGTGTCACAGGCGAGCGTCGCGGAACCGGCGTATGATGGAGCCGATTGTAGTTACACTGACCTGAATTTACTAGCCGTGTCTCCGTAACCACCGGTTCCTCAGATGTTCATGCTACGGCTATACACTACGATTTTAATCGGTTTTGTGCGCTTACATAATCAGCGCAGCACTCATACCTGACAGCGCGCCAGTTACGTTTGCCATAATTATACTTCAGATATTGATCACTACCATTTACAAGCCAGTCTGTTAATTTCCGGAATATTCAACAAAAGTACGATGGACAATGCATAAGTATACTCGGGGATCAGCGCAGGACAGAATCGTCTTGTCGTGAGGTGAGCGCCCGCAAACATTCATCTGCTACATATACCCTCTGCGAGCAGCGCGGAGACGGGCTTACAATATAATCTGCGTCTGCGACTAAATGCTTCTTCGAAATATTGTCATATGGCACAGGGAGCCTGCAGAATAAAGCAGAAACTGAAATTAATGGTCCTCATCATCATACACCACACTCTTCCAACGACACCTTTCATTGCTTAATTGTTGAACAGCCTACCCTGTATGCTTCCAAAAATGCGTCCGCCGTACGATCAGCTCTTCGTTGAAGTAGAAAAACAGAAGGAATGTGAACGCGAGATTTGTGTGTGGGATTACTAAAACGTTCGTTGCTTGATTCCGCTCCGCATTTGTACGCAGCGTCCCCCTCCCCTCCCCCCCCCCCCCTCCACCGATGTCTCGCAAAATAGCAGTGCACTTCGCGTATAGTTGATCTAGTGAACCCTACCTGGCTTAAGTTTCGACGAACGTCTTTAGCATGTCAGAAGCTGCACTGTTTTTTTTTTTTTTTCATCATTTCCGTTAGAGCTATTATGTTTCTTAATTCCGCACTTTCACAGCATTTATTTTTCCGTGGTTTCATTAACTTGCCTTGGTTCTTGCTTATGGCGTGCGTGGGCACATATTTAACGACGCACAGGCTTAGTATATACTTAACATTTTTGCATGGTTTATATTTTTATAAAAGGCATAAGTTATTGCCCGGGTTTGGGTAATCACATCCCCGAAACATATTTTTCTGCGACGTATATATTCGAAACGAAGCCGCATTCGTTGTCCACGCTGCAAAATGAAGCCAACCTCTCATTGTGCCAGTATCAGGTATAAACGAGGAGACAGTAGAATTCATTCGTGCCTGAAGTTTTGGAGGTGACATGGGTGATATGTTGCTTCCGTCGCCGACGCCCGGAAGAGCGGCGACGAAGCGCGCAGAACTGCGTCCCCGGGCAGCTTTTGCAGGCGATCGCGTACTCTACGAAGACGCAGCTGCTTTTTAAGTGACCTAAACGTGCTCTTTGCCTATAGACGTCACCATAACAAGTTGTTTTAGGGCGCAAAAGGCGAAAAGAAGCGAAACAGAACCAAAACACTGCACGAAGCCCTATCAGCCACGCAGCGCAAATCCCGTCAACGCCGCGGAGAAGCGGCGGCAGGCGGCGCAGCGGTCGCGAAGCTCGAGGCGTATACTCCGACTTTCCCGGCGCACGGGCGCGCGGCCGCGCGGTCGGCGACGTCACGTCTGCTAGACTACGCCACGGCCGGGCTGGAGGAGCGGCAGGGCGCGCACTTTCACGTGCGCGTTCACCAGTCCGGCCATGACTACGCCAGCGGAAATTTCTACCAGGGGCCCTATTCTCGACTGCAAAAATTGCCGGCAATTCTGGTAATTTTCCGGAAGTATTTTCTGATTGGCTTTCAATTTTGGTCACGTGCTTTTGGTTGACAAAACGGTTGTGTGTGTTGTCGTCATTTTGACGTTTCATGTCGTTTACGGACGCCAGTTCTAAAGTTTGCCTTATTTCTCGTTACTAAAGACGCATAATTCTTGCCCGGCAATGAAAAACCAGACTAAACGCAGCGGACATGACAACGTAAGCCTGTCTTTGCTATTCAACAACAATACTGCTTGTAATACACACCTACTCTGTGATTGGCTGAGGAGGCGTGACGTGATTTAAATAGTTGGCGGGAACGATTACGTCATACATTGGCAACTTCAGCGTGCGTAAAAGTAACGTAATGCTACGTAACAGCTTGAAAAAGGCGGCTGTTTTTGTCGCAAAATACAAGCAAAATAGGGCAAAAAATTGCCTCGGCATTTTGTCAAGCAGGGGAAATGCGGAGCGAAGACAGAACTGCGACGGCATGGTCTGCGCTGAGGAGGCCATTCGTAGAAGCCGGCATTCTTGGGAGGCGTACAGTTCGCCGCAAAATTCTACGGCATGTGGACTGCGCGGTTGAGCGGCGCAAAAAAAAAAAATCATTAAGGTAGCGCCAACTGTTCCCTCCTTCTCCGCTACCCTCCTCTTTTTTTTTCTTTCCCGTCACCCGCGGCGCCGCGGTCGCTTTAACTCCGCGGCGGTGCCGCCATTTTTTTGGGCTGCTTAAGAGCAAACGCCCTCGCAACGCTTTGGGCCGCTCGCTGCAGTTTTTTGTGCAGTTTGCTCTTGTTTTGGCGCCGCAATCGCTTTTTGGTAGCATTTATAGGATTTGTAGAGCCCCGTTTTACCAACACGCACCGAGTGAGGTTGTTTTGTTTTATATTTTTGTCTACAAGAGGATATTTGCGGGGTGGATGCCGCTGTCGCATACGCACCGCGCGATTTTTGTTTATGTGTGCGGCATGCTGTAACATCTCAGGATAGCTCGTGAATACAAAAGGATCGAGCGTGGACATTTGAAACTGCTCTGTTACGGTAGTTCCGTTCTTGCATTCATGTGACTGGTCGTGCAATCACTGCACAGAGGGCTTGCGCACAGTTCGCGACCGTCGCTCGAGCGCTGCGCTGACGTCCTTGCATTTGCCTTTCTTGCGATTGTTGTGAATCATTAGCGGCTTTCACTCTGGGCCCGCTGCTACTAAAGACCTACATCCTACCTTATTTCCGCGCAGTTTATAGTGCTTTGCCGTTTTTGTAGAAATGTTTCTTTAACCTTCATGTTGTTATCGGCTGCTGTTAATAGATTAAAAAATATACACATGCTGTTGTACGTGTGTGCACCTACAGCGACGTGAAAGCCCTGCTTCCTCGACTTCGCAGCCGGATACACTAAACCGCACTTGCGGCCGTACGTTCATGTGCGAACCGAGTGAAAAACGCAGGTTTGTAATTCTGGGAATAGGTGCCAGAGAAGACTGCGATGAATCGATCGGGTAAACTGAAATTAGAGATTTGTGGCCTCTTATTTCTCATGCGAACCAGAGATAGAGTCCCTCTTTGTACAAATTATGTAACTAATTACTACAGTAATTGAGGACACGAAAAACTAGCCCAATCGCCGTCCCATACTTTCTTGCAGTACCCTTAGTTTCAGTAATCAGCTACAAATACCTTGGAGTCTATATTACTAACAACCTCTCCTGGCAAACACACGTTGAACAAATAACTAGTAATGCAAATCGTATGCATGGCTTTCTTCGCGGGAACTTTTCACTTGCACCCAGCTCACCAAAATTGCTCCTCTACAAAACATTTGTTCGGTCCAAATTAGAGTATTCCTCATCTGTGTGGGACCCGCAAACTGCCTCATTAGTACAGAAACTCGAAGCTGTACAGAACCGCGCTGCACGATTTATTCTATCTAATTATGCCCGAACCGCTCGCACAGCACTGATTAAAAAAACTTTATATCTTCCATTTTCAACAACTCGACGTCTCATTTTACGATTGTGCCTCTTCCACAAATTTTTTTACGACACCGAAACTCTAAAACAGTCTCTTTCCAGCCCCCCTTCATACATTTCTGGCCGCCTTGACCATTTAAAGGTAGTTGTGCCAAGCAGCAACACCAACCTTTATTTTGGCTCATTCCTCCCGATAAGCAGTGTGGACTGAAACAGCCTTCCTGCCGGCATGGTATCTACGAAAGAACTGGAAAACTTCAAGTCTGCAATTGCCAGTCATTTTTATTGACCCCTCCATGGTTTGTTATGTACTTTGCCTTTTATTTTACCCCACTCCTCCCTGTAACTCCTCAACGGCCCTGAGAGTAAAATAAATGAAATGAAATCATGCAATACGTTTTTTTACCGGGCGTGGTCGTTTACAGCCGTTATTAATGGAGGCGCCTGTGCAGAATGGTTTTGTATTGGGATATATTCTGGCATATTTGTACATTGCACTAACACAGGAATACACCCGAAAGAAATTCGAAAGTGAACCAATGTCACGATGATTATCAAGAGAAAACAATAAGGTATATCACAAAAATGAATTGGTGCCACCAAATACATATTTTATTGGAACAAACGTCCGTAATGACGTCGTGCAGGTGGCTTGTGCTGATGACGTGGCTTCCTGTGAGAAAAAATGCTGGGAGTGGCGCTTGGGTTAAAGCCACGCTTCTCCAAAATCTGTTGCTCAAATTGATCCCCGAAATAATCCTATTGAGAAGGGAAAATTGACACCACCGAGTTTGAGATGCGCCACAAACACTCCGCAAATGTAGGCAATAATGCATTGCAGAAGAGAGTTAGTGACCGTTTTACCGTAGCATGGCCAAATTCGTGTTCGCGCATCTGCTCAGTGCCGCGTTCACGCTTAACTCGCTTACACTAAACCCGTTTAACAAGCGCTTTGCCGGACAAAAAATTGGTCTGATGAAAATAATATAGTCGCCCAGTGTGTTTTGGTTCAAATCGCAATGACTGGATACGCTGCGCCGTTGACTACTAAGATAAAGTAAGCGCGCACACTGAAAATGTACGGCATCACGTGTAATGCAAACGTGAGATGTAATTAACGGTCCTCTGTGCATACATGAAAGAAAGGGCACACAGCCCTTTCGGTGCGAATATGCTTTTCAAGTGACCATTCAAACGTGCGCGAATTTAAAAGCGATAACAGAAATTCCTAATCAAACGTACGTCAACGCGCGGTCACTAGATTAGCTGGCCTTTCTCGTAAGAGCCTCAAATTTGCGCCGCACCGACCAAGCACATATTACGCAGCAAATCACTCCAATGTCATAACAACGGGATCATAACCCGGGTCGCTAACACAAAACATGACTTCACGCCACAAAGCTTACACGCACTCGGAACGCACACGCTACATGGTCCGACGCAAGCTGCCGTAGGCCAAAACAAGCGCGAATTCAGGTGAACGATTCTCGCGTCATGAAAACCTTACGACAACCGACTGAATATGCTACGCCGCTTATAATTATGCTGGAAGTTAAAGGAGTACTGACAGCAAATTTTGACGCCTTAAAAATGATACAATTGGCTTCAGTAGTCTGTACAGATGCCTCACAGAAATTTTTGCAGCGAGTCGAGGCCGGAATCGCATCTAAAATTGATTTTGATTGTCCCGGCCGTCAGCTTCCACAAATCGGCAGCACTAGCGAAATCGCTTTCGGCGTGACGAAACATTGGCCGGAGTGTCTGGCCGGTTCAGGGTGATGTCATATAGTCGTTTTCGGGACCGGAAACTATATCCTGCGCTGCTGCTGTCAGTGGTATTCGTTTGGGCAGGAGACGTGGGTGTACCTGTTTGAGCAATGCTTGTAAACTTTGCGCACTTTGCGTGTTCGACGGCTTTGCTCTTCAGTGTCGCCGAGCTCGCCGAAGTTGTGCTATGGCAAGCTCGCGGAATGCGAAGTACTGCTCATGGAAGCCTGTCCGAGCAAATCGACGACGACCCCAAGATGCATTATTTTCCACGCGACGACATGCAGCGCTAAACGTGGACTGAGTTCGTGCGTGGCGGCGGCCGCAAGAACTGTCGCCCAAGCCAGGGCTCGGCGTTGCTCGGGGGTGACATACGCAAATTTAGCCATACGGCATTGCACAATAGAAAAAAAGTGCTACATGCACATTTAGGTACACAATAATAAAAAAAAAAACGAAAGAACTTCGAAAGTTCTCGTCACTACACAGATATTTCTAGCGCACGGCTTGGCGGGAGCAGAAAAGAACTTGGAAGTCCGCTCAATGTACTTATTTATTGGACACGCCTCGAGACAGGAATGTTCCTTAGACGTTCAAAAAATTCGTTTCACTTCAAAGACAATAATCTTGAACCTATAATTAAAAAATGAAAACATGCACAGGTATGCTTTAAAGCCTGCCTGTGGGCCGGTTTACGCAAACTGGAAGTGGATTCGACCATTTATTTGCATACACTTCCAAGAAACCACGTTTAGAACAACAAATTGCAGCGAGAAAAAGTGCTCCAACACAATACCTGCCCTACTGACCACTCATTGCTGGATTCTATCTGCGTACAAAAATAATTCCAAGCACATCGCATTTTCGCAGAACACAAATCGAACGCACCCGTCTTTTACAGTCTGCTTACCGGAAAGGGGGGGGGGGGGGGGGAATACGCGCAGAAAAAAATTCAGAGCCCTTCCACCCCGTGAAGAGGGAAGCCCAGCGAAGCTAGGCGCTCTGGTGGGATTTGCTATGTTGGGATTTCTCTATAGTAGGGATTGGCCATGTTGAATTTGGCTATTATAAGTTGATTATTGTACGAATAAAGAGACACCTGCTCAAAGGTCCCGTTGTCATAATTTATTTCGTTACCATTGTAATAATTGCCTTATGATCACCGTGGTAGACGGCAAGTGGTTGCACTTTCACTGCGTCAACGTTCTTTACGAAGGTTAGGTCAATGCACGACAGGTGGCGAGTGGTGGGTACAGTGGCATCGGTGAAACACTTTTCACCCCTGCCCGCTTCCCCTTTCTTCGCACAATAAAAGTTCTACAACAACAACAACAATTGAGCCGAAAGCATCCAACATGAAGGTAACTATCCACGCCTCCTCAGGTCTGCTCCCACGATGACGATGGAGGTATTGTCGGTAGGCTTAATCTCCCCGAAGACATCCACCATACCTTTCGATCTCTTTCTTCACCGTAGAATGAGAGATGTATACATTCGCGATTACCGTGCCGTTGTTCAACCTCACGGCACAGGCATCGGCACACACGTACACGACTGCTCCACCTATGGCAGGTAACGGGTAAACTTCCACGCCACCGACGACCCGTTGATGGTGGCAAACCGGGGCACCGTACCTATAAAGAGGGAATTGCGACAAGTTCCGCTCACCGGCCCTTGCTCGACGTCTTCGGAGGAGATGCACTGCCGCAACACACCCGCAGCCACTTCACGCTGTTCCGCATCACGCCCGCCGGCGATTATTGACACGCCTCCGGCGAACCACGAACGGTCACAAACAGCACATGCGGCGCCGAAAGGATTCTCGGTGAATTCTCTCCGGAAGCTCTAGGTCGCACTGAGGAAGCGTTCCGATGGTTTTGTGGCGCGGTGATATGCGTCACGCTTGCGTTTGGCTTCACGTGCCCGATAATCCTCGGTGGCATTGGCTCGACGGCTCCGTTTGTTTTGACAATGTCGCTCGCGTCGGTGCTCGACGTGGGCGATGTCTTCGTCGGGGGGAGCTTGGTCGGTACTTTATGTTCTTGGTGGACTGGGAGCAGCAGCAACGACGCTTTCACGTTGGCGGCGTGCCCATTCTCGCTTCTGGGCGCGTCGACGCTCCTGATACTCCCGCTGCTCCTGTTCGGAACGTACTACTCTGGTACGACCCATGTGAAGTCGTGAGTCCAACTAATAAGGATAGTGGCGTGATCTTCGCGTCACAGACAAAAGACACACAGGAATCGTGGGTAGACACAATTACGTTTTATTATAGCGCGGGTATGGTAATCACGGCGCATGCTCTAGTGCGCCGTCAAGGTGACCGACAAAGATTATGTATTGACAGCAGCCGGTGATGCCCGCGCACGCGCCCTTACTCTTTCACCCTATCCCCCTCTCCACCCCCCCCCCCCTCTTGGAACACCGTATTACTCAGCGAAGTTTTGCGACTCCGGAGGTTTCAGTGGGCCCCACAAGGTGGCGGTACGCTCTTTAGCGATTCTTGTCTGCATCGCTCTGTGACCGGAGATGATCTGCTGGATCCTAGCCATTTACAGCTTCGCTGTAAAAAAGTTCGTGTATTGTGAGCCCCATCTACCGAGCTCACTAATTGCAGATATCGGCTAAATTGTCACAAGCTACCTTCAAGCTCGTGTCTGGGCAGCGCCTCTTATCTCATTCGGTCTGGTACGGCCCGACGGTTCTAACTTTAACTATGGAAGCGCAAACCAATCGCGATAAGATGACAAGGTGCGGGCGCGCAGGTTAGATTGCACAGCAAAGTCGGCAATGCTACTTTTTTTTTTCATTGGCGAACAGATTGCAATTGCGGCTGCACACAACGCATGCATTTCGGGTTGGCCTTCCAATGCTACCTGTACAAATCAACAGGCATTGAACACCACGGTATTGCGCCAGATTTTTCGGAGCACTGAAACAACGCTTGGCAGCAGTTGGTTGGGGTTAAAGTTACGGCGCAGCGCCTCCACGCCACCAATCGCCGTGATAGTAGGTACGCAGTGAACAGCAAGAAGCGCGTACACTGCTTCCGCTCTTTGTGAGCAGGTCCGCCGTGATGACCTTGGAGGGGTTGAAGAGAGTCACCGGAGGAAACATCCAATTCCTCAACTTGGGGCCCTAAGCAAGTCTCAAACATCCTGCACGAAACAACGAAAAAACGCATTGATAAGAAACGTGAATCGACGTTTAAGCAGTAAAGGCAATCAAAACGGCAATGCCGCCACAAATTCACCTTATGAAGAAGAGTGGGCGCGCCGGAGGGGCGTTCACTTTTGCTAGAACTTCGCGCACCTCAATAGCTGGGATATATTCAGACATGCCTTATTAACTTCACGTTACATGTGCGGAGTATTTTGAAACCAGAAGAGTGCATCGGTTGGAGTTTCTTTTAATTCCCTATAACTTGTACAAAGCTAATTTGCTTACCTGTCGTCTTTGGGGAAGACGAAAAACTTGGACGAACTGTTCCGCCGTCTGTTGCTGCACCACAGAGCTGCGCAGGGCTGGTGACGCTCCTTTCGAGAATGCATTCGAATATATTTTGCGCAGCGGAACTTTCAGCCCGCGGAGACGTTTAGGCAACCCGGGCAACCCCCACCGTGCACGCCAAGAGAACGAACAAAAATCGGCGCTGGTGAGCTCTTGTGCATGCGTCAGGAGGCGCAGAAGCATGGGTGGTGTGGAAAGAAAGAAACGCTGAGGTATTGGCCCCGAGGACATACCGTGGCACCACCTACGAATGACGTCACTTGTTGGACGCCGGGTCGGGTTGTCGTCTGCTACAACCCATTTCCTGTGCGTATGCGGCCGCGTGTTTTTGTGTGTGTGTGTGTGTGTGTGTGTGTGTGTCAGTGGCCACCGTAACCACACCCCCCGCTCCTTGTGGATTTGATGCAAATTACCCAAAAAAGTTGTCTGCAACCCGAATCATCCGGGCGAGCAATCAGCGACTCGCTTTTCCCGGCGACACCGCCGCGCCCCACAGCTCGTACGCAGCCAGCTAACGCCAAGGACGATGCAACTGATGCCGAGAAAAGTACACACTAAATTCATTATGAAATACTTGCGACGTGACATGTACGAGACTGTGTGTGCAAGGAAACACCTTGTAACAGCGACGGAAGCGCGTCGCTCACTTGTGATCTCGCCGCGCCTACTGCTCGCCTTGCCTGGTAAATGAATGACTACGTGAGAACGGTGATCGTACTGATTCGCCGCGCATGCTTAAAAGTACTGCTATGATGCGCAGTTTGGCTTAAGCAGTGCCTATCACCCTTACAATGTTTTTTATAGTTATTCCCGGATTTGATAACGATCACTGCCGTAGCCCGTACTCTGCACGGCTGATATGTTTACTTTTCGCGACAACTTGTCCGCAATGTATAAATGGTATACGAACGCGAGTTTTCAACGCCTGCGAGCGGGTTTAGACATGGCTATATTTAGTTTTAATTAAGACTTCGGCGTGGCAATGTATAATTGTAACGTGGGCTTTTTTATGTTTACAGTGAGCCTGCCTTCCTCTAGCATCAATGAAACTAACGATTGCTCACAGAAGGCGAGGCTGTGTACGAGGCGAAACACGTCGTTAATGAATTAGGGTAATTAGGAGTTTTAAAATAGGAGAACCGAGCGTTTGGGGCCCCCCAAAGTGATGGGGGAACCCAAACGCAACACGCGCGCGCGTGACTTCTCGAACTTCGCCGCCGGCTTCGGATGCACGTAATCGAATGTTGGGAACATTAGGCTTAACGTCGCGGCAGATATTTCTTCGCCGCTATCGTTACAGTTGCCAATGAGAGTCCCTAATACAACTTTTCACTTTACTGTCACCCTCTTTCTTGTAGTGTAACTTTGTATCCGCGTTCGTTTAAGCGATCGATGATCAAGAACCTGCCACGGCCTCGGCCGATGCTTGCGCGCAGGCACACATCCTTCGGCCGCTCGCCGCACCGTGCGTGAACGGGCCGGCGGTGCCGGGACCGACCTTCGGGGACGGTCGGCGTAGATCGCGGCAGATATTTGAGCATCGCTTTGAAAACCACAGCTGATAACACTACCTAGCACAAATTTTCACCACTCTAACACCCACATTCACCGCTGTCGAATTAATTTTCCACAACTAGCATGATTTTAAAAAGCGGCGACAAGTTGTTGCTGCCGCGACCTGCGTCGGTTCGAGCTGCACCGTCGGCCGTGCGGGCAGGCACGGCGGTGTGTGCGCGAAGCGTTTCTGCGAGCAGTAAACGCTTCATGACTTCTTGCTTTACACATTTGTTGCAAAGAAGGGAAATCTTGAAACTTAGCTTGGCAATCATCGTAGTCTACACTGTCGATCGGGGAAACGAGCCGCAGCTTCCGCTTCGGTCGCACACGTACGCCACCACTTTCAAGTTGTTTGCGGAGAATGTACCACAGTTGATACGGATATAAAATCCACATGGTGTCAAACTGCGCTTGACGCACTGAGAATTAACTTCAAACGACGGAAATTAACACGAAAATACTTTTAGAACGCGCTACCTAAGCTAAGTGTCACGCGCTGCAAGCCAACTGTGCAGCAAGGTAGGAACGGTGATCCTACAAGTGACGTCAAAACGATCGCAGCGCCAGCCTCTCCAGAGGTGGGCCTCGCGGCCAATAGGGTACTATAGCTGAGGGAAAGAGAAAGGAGGGCCACGCCGCAGCACCCTGCAGCTAGGATCACCCCAATTTTCGAAACCGAAAATAGCCAAAGTCGCCGAACAGTGCCACAGCGGCTACCGGGTATATTGGAAGCACGTAACAGGCAAGCGAGCGACAAGAGAAGCCTGATAAACGAAGGCCAACCATGCGCAAAGCGCGCGCCAGGCGAGCAAGTTTCCGGAGCCTCGACCCGGCCGTCTGCGGGGGAAGATAGCGCAGCAATGCAGTTTTGCGCCGCTCCGCCACGCACTCCCCCTCCCGCAAAATTTTGACTTGCATGACCCGGAGTTGAAAGTGTTTACTCCGCTACGCTGCACAGTTACGCTATTTAATCCTCAGTTAGTGTATTGTTATGAGCTACGCAGGTTTCATCATTAGTTCCGCCTACATGGCTTGAAAGCGCCAGCACTAGAGCATCGTGCGCCTCAAGCGCTCCGGCGTTGGCGCACTGGCGCGGCTGACCGCGCTTAGCAGTTAGAAATTGGCGGTACGCAAGATGCCGTTCAGGAGATGACGCGAGTCGATCCGAACTGCAGGTTGACTGGCCGCTTCCCTGGTGCGCTATGGAGCTGCCAGTCGCTATTGCTAGTGGCGCTACGATAACTGGGACATATTTTCTAGTGCAAAAAAGACGGGAACTTGGAGAATACGGACGAGACAAACGCTACGATGTGCTGGCGCTGTTTCAGTGCCGTTTTGGCATTTTATTAATTGAAAGCTTTCTTTATGCCTCGCTGATGGTGACCTTGCCCCAAACCCACCTTACATTACAGCAGTCAGCTGAATGCCTCCACTAGCCGTAGTTTGACCCGAGACGCGTTGCCATTCACCGTAAGCATTGCGGGACGACAAAGTCGGGCGATATATCATCGCGAAACTCGGCGTTTCTGGATTCGCGAAATTGAATACAAGCAAGGATAAACGGAGACGCGACAGCGTATCCGCCGCAAAAGCAGCATTGGCTAAAAAAAGAACATCACAATGAAGGAAATGCGGGCGCCAAGATAGCACAGGAGGGAAACACAGAATGAAGGGGAAGCAGGCGGTTCGCATGCGGGCAAGCACTGTTAACCAGACGCATGTTAAATGCGTCGTCCGACGCTGGGGAACTTACCAAAGAGAGGAATACCGTCCTTGAAGAGCCGGCACAAGCACAGAACGCGGCACAACGAAAACAGCGAAAGAGCACCAATTCGAAGCGTGGGCACGGCTAGCTCAGCTGGTATACCCCCCAGGTAACCGATAATTGCGCCACCAGCGCCAAACTGGTAGGTAGGCCAAACTTGGTAGGCCAAACTGTCAAACAAAACAAAAAAAAAATCACTGATGCTGCTATGGCAACGCTTTCGCTGATGTGCGAGGAGGAGCTGCTGGGCCGCTTATCGTCTGGTATGGGCTCAACGAGCGTGACTATCTGTGTGGCGCAAGCGTAAACAGCGCTTGCATTTTGCTTTTCAGATTGTGTTGCTGCTGCACATCTTGTTTTCGACAGCTAACAGAGCTAATTTGTTTGGACTCTCAGCGCGTGCTCAAAACATTTGTTTGGATATCTTTCTTAGTTGAATAGGCGCGAGTCAGCACGCCCTGAAGCGTGACAATTTTGTTTGGGACGGAAAAAGTAGTAGGCGGGAAATGTGGTTTATTCAATGATTTTATTAGAAACGTATCGCAAGCGAAGTTCAATACATGCCACATATGCACAGGGCTGTGTATCTCGTATAATAAGACCAAATGTCCACATTCTGTGTCGGTTATACAAACATAAGAGACATCTTCGTACAATTCTTCGTATACAGAAAATTGCTACAGAGGTCACCACGTTCGTTTGCTGTACACAATGCAATTCTACAGAAGCGGTTTCATTAAAACACGTCTGTGAATAATAAAACGATTATCAAGTGAGATGACCAGCTCATTTCGCCACCATTAGCAACCGCTCCATATTCTTATTATCGTAAACTTGCTAGCCCAAAAAACCTTTTATAGCTAGCGAATTTTCTGCGTAATTTTGCCATACGCCAGACCTATTAATGGGAAAAATACCACAATGGATATCAATAAACAACACGTAAAAGCGAAACAAACATTTACAGTGGAAAGAAAGTAAAAGAAATGTGTCCTAGCACAGTTTGAAAAGCAAAGCGCAGCTCGGCCGTCGCGTAGGTAACTCGAACTTCTCGTAACACGGAATGCAAGCGGTCAGCTGCCACATAAATAATGTTGGGGGCTTCTTTCGTGTTAATAAGCATTCAAAGGTGGTAATGTCACTGTAAGAAACTGATCATAGGAGCGCTTTAAAGACAAACCAGTTCGTCGAAGAAGCATTTAAGCCCATTGGCGAACATAATTTCCAAGCTTTTCTTTGGTGGAAAGAAAATGAAGAGCAACCACTTACCAAACCGATACTGAAGCGAAATTTCCGTCTGCGTGTCCGCTCGCATCAATCGGTTCATGAAAAACTGTCGACAAGTAGCTTCGCATGCTTACAACATTACTGACAAATGTGTAGTACCAAACAAAGAAATTTACTTTAAAGCCACAGCAGAAGATTGTTCCGCTCGCCCTGCAGCTTTTTTGATAAGGATAGCGCTTGCTTCTTGATAGCTTTGACTGAATAAAAAAGTGTGCTGACCTGCCGTCCGCTGGGAAGCGGAAATAATTCGCTGTACTATTCCTTCCCGAGTTGTCGCACCGCACAGCATCGAAGCACGCGTTGTGTCCTTTTCTCAGTTTCTCCGACATTTTCAGCCCGTTCGCACTCGCCGACACCAAAATTTTCACCTTCAAGGCATACCACAAAATTTCTACACGTGCGCACAGTGAAAGCGGCAGGAGCAGACGGACAGGATGGCTGCAGAAGAGATAAGAGCGAAAGCGGCGCCCTTCGGCGCAACGAATGAAGCGACTAAACAAATCAATAGGGTGTCACAAAAAAGAAATAGCCAATAACACATTTTATTTACACATAATAGCATCACTTTGCTTTATTGCTGCGTATGTTGAAAAGATAAAGCCACTAATGCAAAAGTTGCTGAATTTTCGCTTGGCTATCAGCGTCATGGCGGCACTTTATTTTGCGATACCGAAACTACCCGAAGTTTTCGGCCCCGCGTATGTGGTAGACTGCACTTCTGCCGGCCGCGCGACCAGCAGCGCCGCTCTCATGCTGGCACACAAAGAGGGCGTAACTGCATGATAACAAAAGCCGATGCAAATTATGCTTTCTTACGTGGCGAATATCGCTATTGCGTCAGCGGCGGATTTTGAGGGCAGCCAATTAGGTTGCTAGGAGATAAAAAGGGAACGATACCACTGGCCGGCGACTTTGGCTAGTGTTTCGGTTTCCGAAATTGTGGCGATCCTAGCGGCATGGTGCTGCGGCGTGGCCCTTCCCTTTCTCCCAGCGTTTCTGTCTTTCCACACCGTCAACGCTCCCGCGCCTCCTCACTCATGCGCAACTGCTCACCGGCGCCGATATTTTTTTTTTCTTTCTCTCGGCGCGCACGGCGGGCCAGTTCGGTACGTGCGTGAGCGAGCCGGCGTGCGAAGGGTTGCGCGGGTTGCCTAAACGCCTCCACGGGCTGAAACTTTCGCTGCATTATAAAATGCATTAGAATGTATTCTAAATATGGGGCAGCGGAGGAAGGAGCGTTACCACTCCTGCGCAGGTCTGTGGTGCAGCAACACAGGGCGGTACAGTTCTGCCAAGTTTCTTGCCTTCTCCAAAGACGACAGGGAAGCAGAGTAGCTTTGTACAAGTTATAGTGAATTTCTTAAAAGCCGACCGATTGCACTCTTCTGTTTTCAAAATATTTCGCGCATGTAACGCGAAGTTAATGAGACATGTCAGTCGTCTTGGAGTGGAAACTAATGTGGAAATATATCCCAGCTGTGCAGGTACTGTTGCGACATTAATTCCCCGAAAACCAGCCTTTGACCCTCAGTCATCGAGTTAAACCAGCGTATTCATAGTGGCGACTATGCGGCTACGTGGCTATACATCCGTCATCGACTTTCCACGAACCGGCGTATTCACAGAACCGAACTATGCGGCTACTTGAACTATGCGCCTTTCAGCAACCTCGTGGCTTCTCAAGCGCCAACCGGCCAGAGGCGGTGCTAATAAAAGCAATGCTGGGCGCCCTGCACAGTAAGCCTCGGCGGCATGCCCGCGCCTCATTGTCTTGGCCTTTTGTGGCGTGTTGTATTCAATGAGCCACTCGCAGAATATTACCACCGAGGGATGCAAGGCGTCTTTGTGGTAGTGCAACATCGCCAGGACAAAGGGGGTCTCTGACCCACGGCGCATTGCCACGGCGGGAGCAGCCTAGCGCTCACCTGCCCAGGAGGGGAGCGGGTCTCTTGTGCGTCTGTGTGTGTGTTTGTGTGTGGGGGCGATGCCATCAGTGCCATGAATTCTGTGATTGGTGCGTCCTGACGTCAGCCGGAGAAAAGGGGTGAAGGGGAATGGACCCAACGTGCCTATTTAATCTAGCGCGCGCAGGAACTGCCCGCTCTCATACCAAGATGCAAATACTTGTATATAAAGTTTTCTGCTTCGTCAACTTGCCCGTTCTGACTGCCCCGGCACTTCACCAACCTGGGCCCACATCGACCACGCTACCTTGGTTCGCAACAGTGGAGACAGCGGTGGGCTTCCCAACAGTACACAAAGTTTTAGTAGAAGTACACGCGCATTCGGCGCGCACACTCTTGCTCGCAAGATCAATTTGTGGTGGCATTGCCGTTTTTTGATTGCCTTAGTAACTGCTGGAAAGTCGATTCAGTATATTTATCAAGGTATTTTTTGTTGTTTCGTGCAGCAGGTATGAGTCTAGGTTTGGGCCCCAAGTCGAGGACGGTTTGCGACTTCATTGGACGTTTCCTCCGGTGACTCTCCTCAATCCATCCAATGTCATCACGACGAGCCTGCTCATAAAGAAGGCAAGCTCAACTGTATACGCGCTTCTTGCCTTTTACGGCGTACCTAGCTACTAACACAGCGATTGGTGGCGTGGAGGTGCTGCGCCCTAAGCATTTTTTCTTCCGCCGTCTTGCTCCAAAACGTATTTTTGCGGCGAAACTACTGCCAAGCGTTGCTTCAGTGCTCCGAAAAATCTGGTGTAACACCGCGGTGTTCAATGGAAGTCGATTTTCACATAAAGCAGGGGAAGGCCGAACCGAAATACATGCGTTGTCTGCAGCCGCCATTGCAAGCGTTTCGCTCATTAAAAAAATCGCGCCAATCCACCCCGTGAATGTGGTTGCAAAGCAAAGCTGCAAACGTCACCCATAACGATTACTCATGCGACGTCACTTAAAATCACTCACATCGCTCTACAAATAGTAAAACCAGAGAGAAGTGAAATGCACTTAACCACACCATTTATTACTTCAAAGAGATATTCTTGGTAAGGTTAAATCAATGCATGATGCATGAGCGGTGTTTGGTATAGTTGTATTGGTGTAGCAAGAGGGGAAACTTTTTTTAGAAAATCAAAGTAAGCTCCAATAGACGATCTGCTTCTCCGTCTCTGCGCCGCGGACGGAGGCGACGAGACGGAAAGGTCAGGGTAAGGCGAAGGTATGGTCTGTCTCAGAAGGCGATAATGCTGGATTATCTCCCTGGACGTGACAAGCGGGTGACTGTTCTCGTGCAGCTCCATAGCACGGGAGGTAAAAGCGCAGGCTTGTTGGGTGGGCGTATTTGTTGCCCTCCATTGAAGCGTGAGGCGGTGTCCAGATGAGCTGAATGGAACCGTTTGGGGAGTGGTTTTTTAGCACGCACAGTGCAAGTCAGGACACCCAACCCGACTGGTAATTCCAGTAGGCTTGCTGGGAATCAGTGACTACCCTCCGAACGCCTGTTTGAGTGAGAGTCAAGGTGATGGCTGCCTCTTCTGCTGCCGTCATTTGTTGGGTCGTAAGCGAGGTACACGCAAGGAGGTTGGTTCTGGAGGTAGCCACGATGATGGCGTGCAGCTGCCCTCGATGTTACGAGAATTCTGTGTAGATAACTGAATGAGCCCCACCGAGGGTGGTGTTTAGCGCTTGAGCCCGTGCTTTTCGGTGACCCTCGTCATGTGAGGGGTTCATATTTCTAAGCAAAGGGAGCATCTTTAGGTTTAGTCGCCAAGAGTCTGGGAGTACGTCAAGAGGAGTGACATTCTGGGCTGCCCATCCAATCTGGTGAAGCATTCTGTTACCCACCGCAGTTCTGAGTCGGACCTTCTGGTTAGAAAGATGACCTTATATTAGCTCTTCCACCGTGTTGTGGAGCCCGTGCTAAGCAGCCTCAGTGTGGACTCACTCATGAGAAGACCAATGGCCTTGTCAACCGCATTCTAAAGATTATATAAAGCATCTCTATGTCTTCCTCGTCGAGAAGAAGATAGGGGTTTGTCGTACTCTGGAGAGGACAAAAGCTTCAATTATTCGAAAGGTACCGGATTCTTTTAGGCCTCGCTTCTTGGTGGCAACTCGCCTGATGATGTGTATGATTAGATTAATGCTGTTTTTGAGGCGCTGCAAGGAGACGTCACTCTTGGTGTTGGACTGGAAATGTAGGCCCAGGATCTTGTTGCTGGGTTTTGAAGTCATGGCCTGGTCATCAAGGAGTATTGGAATGTATTCCTTGATTTGGAGTGAGGGCGGACGACAAGGAGCTGTGATTTTTTACGTGAACACTGGACGCCACAGGCTTTAGCCCATTGGCGTACTAAAAGTGAGATTCCATGCATTGGTGTGAGCTTCCTTTAATTTTTGCAACTCTTAGCACATGAGCAAGGTGCGCACAGGGCCGCTAGACGGGCGTGAGTGGTCGTGTGACGCTTTCACGTGGCATTCAGCGAGAAGGCAGGGGGTAAACCCGTAGATGTGCTTGGTGAGTACACCATTTGTCTTCCCGTGTTCGCGTGGGCTTGTAGCTGAATCGGTACGACAACGGGCTCTCGCTTTGTTAGTCTATTGGTTCCAGGTTCGATTCCCGGCGGTGCCAGTAAATTATTTTATTTGTTCGCTGGAGTTTTCTGGTGACACCAACGGTCGCGAAAGAACCCTTGGGGGTAGAGGTAGAAAGCTTTGTTTTAAAAATAAATAAATAAAACCAAGTAGCATTGCCGGCTTTGCTGTTCAATATAAACTGCGCGCCCGCGCCTTGTCATCTTATCGCGAGTGGGTTTGGTGTTCCATAGTTCTGAAGTTAGAATGGCATGTTAGAATGGTCATGCCGTATCGAACAGGCTGAGATAAGAGGCGCTGTCCAGACATGAGCTAGAGGGTACCTTGTAACAACCCGGCCGATATCTGCGGCTTACAATACAGGAAAGCTTTTTTTTTTCTGGGTGTCTTCTTCCCCCCCTTCCTTCCCTCCCACCCCCGGTAAGCATACTGCTAATTCACGCGCCATTAAAAGAAAAGACGGGTGCATTCGATTTTTGTTCTGTGTTCTACGACATGCACATGCATGGTTGCGCATTGTTTTTGTACGTAGATATAATCCAGCAATGAGTGTCTACAGTGCGGTCATTGTGTTGCAACAGTTTTTAAAGCAAAGCTTTCTACCTCTACCCCCCAAGGGTTCTTTCGCGACCGTTGGTGTCACCAGAAAACTCCAGCGAACAAATAAAATAATTTACTGGCACCGCCGGGAATCGAACCTGGAACCAATAGACTAACAAAGCGAGAGCCCGTTGTCGTACCGATTCAGCTACAAGCCCACGCGAACACGGGAAGACAAATGGTGTACTCACCAAGCACATCTACGGGTTTACCCCCTGCCTTCTCGCTGAATGCCACGTGAAAGCGTCACACGACCACTCACGCCCGTCTAGCGGCCCTGTGCGCACCTTGCTCATGTGCTAACAGTTACAAAAATTAAAGGAAGCTCACACCAATGCATGGAATCTCACTTTTAGTACGCCAATGGGCTAAAGCCTGTAGCGTCCAGTGTTCACGTAAAAAATCACAGCTCCTTGTCGTCCGCCCTCACTCCAAATCAAGGAATACATTCCAATACTCCTTGATGACCAGGCCATGACTCCAAAACCCAGCATCAAGATCCTGGGCCTACATTTCCAGTCCAACACCAAGAGTGACGTCTCCTTGCAGCGCCTCAAAAACAGCATTAATCTAATCATACACATTATCAGGCGAGTTGCCACCAAGAAGCGAGGCCTAAAAGAATCCGGTACCTTTCGAATAATTGAAGCTTTTGTGCTCTCCAGAGTTACTTACGACAAACCCCTATCTTCGTCTCGACGAGGAAGACATAGAGATGCTTTATATAATCTTTAGAATGCGGTTGACAAGGCCATTGGTCTTCTCATGAGTGAGTCCACACTGAGGCTGCTTAGCACGGGCTCCACAACACGGTGGAAGAGCTAATAGAAGGTCATCTTTCTAACCAGAAGGTCCGACTCAGAACTGCGGTGGGTAACAGAATGCTTCACCAGATTGGATGGGCAGCCCAGAATGTCACTCCTGTTGACGTACTCCCAGACTCTTGGCGACTAAACCTAAAGATGCTCCCTTTGCTTAGAAATATGAACCCCTCACATGACGAGGGTCAACGAAAAGCACGGGCTCAAGCGCTAAACACCACCCTCGGTGGGGCTCATTCAGTTATCTACACAGACTTCTCCTAACATCGAGGGCAGCAGCACGCCATCATCGTGGCTACCTCCAGAACCAACCTCCTTGCGTGTACCTCGCTTACGACCCAACAAATGACGGCAGCAGAAGAGGCAGCCATCACCTTGACTCTCACTCAAACAGGGGTTCGGAGGGTAGTCACTGATTCCCAGCAAGCCTACTGGAATTACCAGTCGGGTTGGGTGTCCTGACTTGCACTGTGCGTGCTAAAAAACCACTCCCCAAACGGTTCCATTCAGCTCATCTGGACACCGCCTCACGCTTCAATGGAGGGCAACAAATACGCCCACCCAACAAGCCTGCGCTTTTACCTCCCGTGCTATGGAGCTGCACGAGAACAGTCACCCGCTTGTCACGTCCAGGGAGATAATCCAGCATTATCGCCTTCTGAGACAGACCATACCTTCGCCTTACCCTGACCTTTCCGTCTCGTCGCCTCCGTCCGCGGCGCAGAGACGGAGAAGCAGATCGTCTATTGGAGCTTACTTTGATTTTCTAAAAAAAGTTTCCCCTCTTGCTACACCAATACAACTATACCAAACACCGTTCATGCATCATGCATTGATTTAACCTTACCAAGAATATCTCTTTGAAGTAATAAATGGTGTGGTTAAGTGCATTTCACTTCTCTCTGGTTTTACTATTTGTAGAGCGATGTGAGGGATTTTAAGTGACGTCGCATGAGTAATCGTTATGGGTGCCGTTTACAGCTTTGCTTTGCAACCACATTCACGGGGTGGATTGGAGCGATTTTTTTTTACTATTGCGCAATATTGTGTGCCTAAATTTGCATATGTCATATTTTTGCTTAGTCCAATACTGTCTACATAAAATGTATTTGCAATATATGAGTTTTCATGACTTCGAATCAAAGACGTCCTCATATGAATTTTGAATAAACGCAAAGCAAAAAGAATGTTTGTGTAACACTCCAAATAATATTGCCACAAAGACAACAATTCGACTCCAGAAACATACTATTACCTACATGTTTTCTTCGTTCAATTATTAAACACGTTACTCCACACATAACAAACGACGGGCGGCGGCCATTTGGAGTCATCGCCGCCGCTCGTCCAACTTTCGCGCGTGGTGCCATTGCCGAGCGGCCCATGAGGCAACGAAAGGCGGCAGGCGCGAAAGGTGGGCGAGCGTCGGTTTCAGGGGCCGGCGCGGGGCGGCCCGGCCTGGCTGCCACGGGAAAAATGATGTCAGCAGCGTCCGCGACGTCACCAACCTCCTTTCTCCCCTCGCCACTCGTTGCCATGACAATAAGTGCAACGTTTTTCATACGCCATGTACCACTAGGGGAGGATTTGGCGCTGTTGTTGCGAATTACGCGGGACCACTGTGGATGCTACAGAGGCCGCCCAGTGGCGATACACCGCTTATTTTCTTTCTCGGCTTGTCGCCATGGCGGCGTCATGAAGGCACGGATTTCCTGTCAAGAGATAGCCCACCGTTGATCAAATCGCGCACTTCTTGCGCATTCGATACGAGAGCGCTCTCAGCGGCCGCTCTACAGTGGCGCAGAAATGCGCGGACAGGAGCATGCAAGCTTGCACAGCGCCGGTGTCGTCCTGGTGCAAGACAGGCACAACTCTTTTCTACGTCGGTTGCCACTCACGCGGTATTAGCGTGCCGTGCACATCGCTTTTAAAGAGGCCCTAAATAGTTCGCGCTTTCAAGCCCTTTTGGATAGGTTACGCTTAAATAGAGAGTTTTAGCTACCGTTTTTGACGCCCCGCTCAGATCTGACTGCAAGACGGAGCGCCATGGCGCATGGCGCCCCGCTCCCGCAATCGGCGTTGCGGGAGCGGGGCCCCGCTAGGCTCTCTGGGCTCGCTGAGCAGACCGTCACGGCGGTTTACTTAACCCAGGAAAAAGATAGCGGTATTTGCGTGCTTTCACAAGCTCTCCGACAACCTCAAAAGTATGCTGAGCGTGTTGACGTTAACGTCGTATTTTCGTCGCCAAGAAAATTCTCCCAGCACGAAGTGCACCAATTAGTCCACTTTTTGCACTAAGTGCACCACGAAGCCACGAAGCGCAAGAAGAAAATCGTTGAATGGGAAAATGTTGTTGTGTACCGTATTCCTACGGCCGGCGCTAAGGGTACAGACAGGGCGATGCTCAAAGTAACGGTTGAATGAACATGACTATAACGTCCGTGGGCTATCACGAGGCCGTGTGGAGCTGCACAAACAGGTGCCCCGAAAAGTAAAGAGAGCATGGATTGCAGATTTTGAGGGGATTTCTCCGTCGTGTGCCTAGCCAGCATGATCTAACGCACCTTTCAAGAACGTCATTCTAGAATAAGATAGAGCCGCACGTATTATATTTATGCTGGCAGTCGCATAAAACAGAAATCATTTGAATTTCACAAATCTGTGCTTGGTTTACTTTTGGGGACACCTGTTCTGCTCTGTGGTGGCTGTCTCCCAGGTTTTATAAAACAACCGTAATATTTAAGAGCACAAGCCAAATCACAAGGGCACTTGTTGAAGCTGCAAGGATAGAAAAAGGCTGGTGATAATTGTGTTAGCGAGCCTTCAATAACGATCACGAAGAAAGAAATCGGATTCTTGGAGGCCGGAGGCGCGCGCTCTTTTTGTGTTTTTCAGTCAAAATACTGTTTCCGTAAACTTCTCGTTTCATAATTCTTTTATCGTTTCGCCGGGTGGCTGAATCACGGCGGGACAGACGGAGTTGAAGTTGTCGTCGCCACGAGCGCGGGCCGTGGATGGTGCGCCAGTAGAGGGAAACAGCAGAGTGGCAAGACGGTCGGCAATGGGCTCTGAGAAAGGGCGTAGTACGCGCCGGATGATTGAAGGAATGAATGAATTCATTTCGTAAGGATGGCCCTATGGCAGAAGAGGAAAATGGGAGGTGAAAGGAAGGTAAGATAGTCCGCGTTTGCACGTTCAGGTCATTCCCACGAGGTGTACCTCTTTGGCGCAGGCCCACGTCGTAAGCAGCGTATCTTCCGCTTGTTTCTTTGGGTAGATTTAATCGTTGAGCCTTCGTACTCGCGAAGGCTTGTGTTTGTCTCTGGTATCTGCCAGTTACGGGCAAGGCCAGAGTATGCTTATGGTTGATGGTTCCCAGTTGCATTGATAAAGAAAACAGCAGCGCAGTGGGAGGTATGCCGCTTCCGCACTAAAAGGCAAAGGCACAGACAGGGGCCAACAGGAGGCTCCTGGGGATGGCGAGTGGGATGAACGAGGTTCGCAGGGTGCTGCTCAGGTGGCTGGTCGAGTGATCACCGGCGCGGCCGCTAAGTTGAGCGGAAGGTCCGACTAGGCTTTCGCCTTCACATTATTTTAAAGTTTTAAGCATCCCTGCATTCTTCCCCTGGGACAGAGGGCGCACTATCTTCGGTTACAAGTTAGTTTTAAAAAACTAACCAACCTCTATCCTAAGGAAAACAGGGGTGTGCGCGAAGCTCGTCAGTAGTCAATACAAACCGAACAAAAACTCCAAACCCTAAACTAGCCCTTAACCAAACCCAAACCTATCTCCACTCAACCCAAACCCATACACAATTAACCCGAGCCCAACCCCTCACCCGAACCAAACCAAACCCCACCTAACTCACTGGTTGTGCTTGACCTGATATAAAAAGAATACCATACCACACCCACACACAAACCAGATAAATTATCACCCCTAATCGCCGAAAGAATCGCGTCATCACCTTATCACATACAAATTCATTTCCGCCGGTGTGGTTTCTGCCACACTTAGTCCTTGGCAACTTTCCAATTAGCCGCTGATCTCCTGGCGTGCAGTGCGGCCTAGTAACGGAGGCGTCCGTGGCAACTACGCAGCGCAAGGATCACCTCCAATGATCTGTTATGAATACTGTGTCCTACCGGCGAGATCGGATAGGCGTTCGCGTCATAACGTGAGCGACCCAGGTTCGATTGCGATCACCGGAAGAGATTTTTTCTTGATGCGCTTGGTTTTTTGGAGCACCATCACGAGCTTTCACGGCACAAGTCAGTCAATCCGGGCCCAAACCTGGAGTTTTCAGAACGACCGTAGCGCCAGATTGTTGTCCTAGCGACGAAAAGTTGAAGTTCTATAGCGGGATTTGATAATATCACCCAATGTTAGTGGCGCGTTTTTTTTTTTTTTTTTTTTTTTTGCGCGTGCACGGAAACGTGCGAAGAATCGGCGCCAATAGTCTACAGCCGACAGGCAGTCCCTTTGAATCGACGCTTGGTTGGCTCGCGCGGCGATGAAAGCTTGGGTATTTTTACTGCGAAACAGTATATGTCTAACTCCTCCTGTTTTCACCCCAGTGAAGCCGCTTTACTCGACTCCGCTCCGGCGTTCCTTTTCGCCGCCGCCGACCCCTCATTTTGCCGGTGTCTCTCACGTTTATGCACGCGCACGTAGGCGATCGCCGGTTTGTGCATGCACGTGCGGGAAGTGGAGGGAGAAGGGGGGAAGGGGGGGGGGGGGGGCGTGCCCGCGTTGCTAGCGGTTTCATTCCCTTAGAGACGACGTGTCCGTTGTTCTGGCGGGAGGTTTAAACGTGGACGTCAAATGGCCCAGTGCGACCTGTCCGATGTCTTCTCAGTGACCTAGCGGATTTTACTGTTGCGTTAAACAAACATCAAGATATGGCTAGGAGGGAGTAGGGAAAGAGACAGCCCCGTGTTTCTTCGCTAGAATAAAGCTGGAGTCCTTCCAAGTTTCATTGGGCTAAATGGCTAGGAAATATGCTGTATCAAAAAAAATTGGCGCCAATCCACTCGGTGAATGTGGTTGGAAAGCAAAGCTGTAAACGGCACCCACAACGATTATCGATGCGACATCACAAATTCACTCACATCGCTCTACAAATCCTGAAACCGGAGAGAAGTGAAATGTACTTAACCACACCCTGTATTACTTCAAAGAGATATTCTTGCGCAGGTAAAATTATTGCATGAGGAATGAGCGGTGGTTGGTTGAGTTGTATTGGTGTAGCACATCAGTGGAAACTTTTTTATAAAATAAAAGCTCAAACCCGGTGTCAGACGATCTCACTTCTCCGTCTTTGCCGTAGCGGACGGAGGCGATGAGATCAGTGGCATAGACGGTGGAGGAGGATGAGGAGGAAAGGAGGAGGAGGAGGAGGAGCTGGAGCTGGAGGAGGAAACACTTTATTAGGTCTTCTGAACGGCCCAAAGTGCGGTCCAGGAGAGTGGTTCCTTCTTCAGTGTAGCCCATATTCAGTCCGCGCCGCCTGTCCACCAGTTGAAGCTGGGTAGGTAGAGAGGGGCTGGATAGCAGCATCTCCCATTGCTCTTGTTAGGTAGTTGACAGAAGGAGAGGAGGTTAAAGGAGGAGCTCAGGAGAAGGAGGAGCTCAGGGCTAAAGTTGCACACCCCGATTATGTGGCAGAGTGTTCCTACTTATGAGCAAAATTTACATGCAGCGTCTTAGCGATTCGGATGCATTAAGTGAACACGCATCCGGTGTGGGAAGGAGCCGGATTATATGAGCCGTAGGGTAGTTTGTTCTTCTATGGAAAGGTCAGGGGAAGCCAAAGGTAGAGTCTGCCTCAGATAGCGATAATTCTGGTTTATGTCCCTGATTGAGACAAGCGGGTGACTGCCCTCGTGCAGCTCCATAGCACTGGGGGTGAAAGTGCAGGCTTGGTGGGCGTATTCGTTGCCCTCCATAAAAACGTGAGCAGGTGTCCAGATGAGCTGAATGGAACCATTTTAGGAGTGGTTTTTTAGCACACGCAGTGCAGGTCGGGACACCAAACCCGACAGGTAGTTCTGTTAGGCTTGTTGGGAATTTGTGACTACTTTACAAACCCTTGGTTGAGAGCCAAGGCGACGGCTGCCTCTTCTGTTGCCATCATGTCTTCGGTCTTGAGTGTGGCACAGCAAGGAGGTTGGTTCTGGAGGTAGACACGATGATTACGTGCTGCTGCACTCTATGTTTGGAGGCGTCTGTGTAGATAACTGCATGATCTCCACCGCTGGTGGTGTTGAGCGCTTGAGCCCGTGCTTGTCGGTGACCCTCGTCGTCTGAGGGGTTCATATGTCTAAGCAAAGGGAGCATATTTTTTTCTTGTCGCCAAAAGCCCAGGAGTACATCAAGCGGAGTGATATTCTGTGCTGCCCAGCCAATCTGGTGAAAGATTCAGCAAACCGCCGCAGTTCTGCTCATTCGGAGCTTCTGGATAGAAAGATGACCACCTCTCAGCTTTTGAGAGCCCCGTGATAAGCAGCCTCTCTGGGCACCCTCATGGGAAGACAAATGGCTTGCTCAACCACCATTCTAATCATTATATAAAGCATCTTTATGTCCTCCTTGCCGAGAAGAAGACAGGGGGTTGACGTAAGTGATTCTGGAGAAGACGAAAGCTAATCGAAAGGTGTCGGATTCCTTGAGGCCTCGCTTCTTGGTGGTAACTCGCCGGATCATGTTTATAATTTATTAATGTCGGGTTTGACGCACTGCAAGGATATGTTACTCTTGGTGTTGTCCTGAAGATGTAGGCCCAGGATTTTGATGCTGGGGCATGGAGTGATGGTCTGCCCATCAAGGAGTATTTGAATGTGTTTCTTGAGGTATCGCCTGGCGTGAGGGCGGACGACAAGGAACTGATATCTTTTTACGCGAACACTGGAAGCCACAGGCCCATTGGCGTCGTACTAGAAGTGAGACGCCATGGGTTAGTGTGTGATTCCTTTAATCGCTATCGCGTAGAATTTAGCGAGAAGTCAGGCGTTAAGCCGTAGATGTGCTTTGTAAATGCACCACTTGTCTTCGCCGTCTCTGTGTGGGCTCGTAGCTGAATCGGTAAGACTACGGGCTCTTGGTTTGTTACTCTGTTAGTTCCAGGTTCGATCCCTGGTGGTGCAGTAAATTCTTTTATTTCTTTTCGGGAGTTTTCTGGTGACACCAACGGTCGCGAAAGAACCCTTGGGGGGTAGAGGTAGAAAGCTTTGCTTTAAAATTACAAACAAATGTGATTTATTTCGTGCACTACGTCAACCGTGTCCAGCTTCGCAGGCCATCCGTTTTCACGGAGTGGAAGGGCACTAATTTTATTTCCTATCCCTTAGTCGCCGTGATAGCCCGGCTTTGCCTGATGGCGGAAGAAAACATTCACAATAGAAAAAAGCACACGGCAAAGACCGGAACACTTGCTCTCAACGTGCCCCCCCCCCTCTTCCCCCCTTTCTCTCTCAACATCTAACACGACCAAACCGACCTACTCTTGCTTCTGTGAAACGAGCCTTTCTTCTTGCCTATTTTTGGAGCCAGAGGACGATTCTATCTTTGCATATACGGGGGACGCGATACTCGCCCTACCAGCACTACCAGTAAAGTAGACGGAGCTGTGTGCGCCCGACCGATAGAGTTCTGAGGCAAGAGAAAAGAAAGTGCGTTGAGAAGCCACATTGCCAGTTTTGTTAGTGCTACCCTTTTTCTTCAGGGTGTGTTTTTGCTGGCAGGTAGAGCGAGTTCTTTCGAGGAGAGGATCGCTGGGGCAAACTCTGCCTCCTAGACAGGTCCATCTATCTAAAACAACAGTATGCCGACAAATAATTTAGCGTGGAAGAAATAAATTCCCCTCTACCGGGTGTTCGGATTGTTGCGACCGAGTGGGGGCACCCGATCCGAGCTCCGTGGCCTCCGACATTCGAGTGGTAGCGTGTATGATGCGAGCGGCCAGCCGCTGTTGCAGCCGTGAAGAAGTCCAGAAGCCGTAGGCTAACGTAACTGTTTACTTCATAGCGAGAGGTGAGGCGACGCCAAAGAACAATGCCCCGACGGGCGAGGTTACATTACAGGACTCGAGCAGAGCGACAAGATCGATTCGCTGCTCTAACAGGAATGAGTTACAACTCTTGGGCAGCTCTATTTATACCCAAAAGCGATAACGGTCAAACGCAACAAGCGGGAACACGCCACGAACGTCACAGACACACACAACACTCTTTCCAGTGTTCGTAAGCCGTTGGTAGCCTCGGCGTACGTTGAGTCCGAGAGAGGGGAGAGAGGAGGACTCCGTTGCGATCGACGGGGCCTCTGTGTCCTTGAAGAGCGTTTAGACG
Organism: Haemaphysalis longicornis; assembly: GCF_048455015.1. Classification (NCBI taxonomy): domain Eukaryota; kingdom Metazoa; phylum Arthropoda; class Arachnida; order Ixodida; family Ixodidae; genus Haemaphysalis; species Haemaphysalis longicornis. Next base: position 70,362,565 of record NW_027526203.1, read on the forward strand.
AGCCTCACCGGCAGCCGCCGAAGTTTTGAAATGCGCAGAGAGCAAAGCATCTGACGCGGCTTTGTCGCAACTTGTTGCCGCCATGATTGCGCCTGTTTTCGAAGGAGCACGCAGGGGCTTCGCCGCACAGCCGAGGAGTGATGCGGGACAGTACGGCGGCGCTGGCCGATTCGTAACAGGATCCAATGCTGTGGGTAGCGGCGGTTTCTGTGAAGATAGCGTTTTCGTGACAGCATAGTATGAGCTTGTCACTGCTGGATTATTTGGATACTTATGCGGACGTTCAGGTTGGTGAAAGGTAAAATCGGAAGCGCTGGGGTTGTTTTAAAAAATATATTTTTTGTAGGTGGGGTAACCATTACTTTACATCCGAGATTTCACGGTTATTTTCTCTTTAACCAATCAACGTCTACCACAGCAGCCACAAAGCGATTATCACTACCATTATTCTAAAGTAATAATAAAACATAGCCCCCATCAGCATGCGCGCTGTTTGATAGAGCTTCGCTGGACATTCATGCCCACAGGGCGGGATGGCGGCCAATTCTTTTATTTCACGTACCATCAACTTCGTACCCGCTCGCGCACTTTCCCCTCCAGACAAAACGCTATCACGTTCTATGTAACAACAGGGTAAATGAATGAACACCAATGTAGCAATTGTCTGTTGCTGCTGGAAGCCCGAGCGTAGTGCAAGCTGACCAAACGAAATGTCGTTCTCGGCAGCTTGCAGGGGATATAAAACGACTTTGCCCTTCCCTAGCTGCGACTTTATTGGAACAATCAGGCTGCACGAGTGCTCCACTGCGGAACAGCGAAAGCCCACACCCGATGTGTGCAAACGTTTTGCATTTTAAAATTTGTTTAAAAGGTCCGAGACCTGCAAATTGTTAATACTTGACAAGTGTGACCACAGGAGCTTCCCAGTGGCTAAGCCGTTTGCTGCTGACTACAAGTGGCCTCGATCTCCCTTCCCCACGACCGTTTATCTGAAGTAGATGGGAATCGAGAACGTCCGTGTATGGAGATTTCGATCCACGTTTAATATCACCAGCTGGTTAAAATAAGTCTGCCGGCCTGCAACATAAGTTGCGAATCGAATCAGAGATATAGCACGGGACATCAAATGCGCCAGTTTTTTTATATGTGTTTACACGGAAAACCACAAAAAAGAAAAGGCAAATCACGTTGTTTTAAAATATTACGCAAAAAGTAAGTAAAACCGAATAAGTAAAAAAAAGCACCAAAACGTGGATATCGTGTGCTGCAGCTGTGTGCCCTGCCTTTCACAACCAAACGTGTCATCAATGCGAAGGAAGTGAGTTCCGTGGTCAGTTTTTTAGGACAGTACAGTTGACAAGTTCCGTTTTTTACAGATAAAAATAACAACAGATATTACAGGGGAAACTGTTAAGGTGCCCACTTAATCCTTTGGCAAGAAACTGCAGTCCTCGACCTTGTCTTGGAAGCAGAAACAGTAATAAAGCAGAAGACACGTGCAGAAAGGCAGGCCGGTACCTCGCACTGCCCCTTTCGCCCAGCGATCATCTTTTCTGCTTGTTCTGCAGTTTTGTCTCTTTCAGATCTGCTTTTTTTTCGAAGGTGCACCTGTACTGACTGCCCTACTCGCCACATTACTTCTACTGCTACTCGTTCCGGAGGGGAGTACTGCGGTGGACGAATTAAACAGTGTCTATCCAAAAAAGTCCCATCTAATGCTGCGCGCGTCAAACTTCCCTTTCATTTTGTAACAGCATAATCTGTTATAAGATTCTGCAATGTAGCACGCGGAACGATGGCGGGGGGTCAGGCGGTGCGATGACATACTGATTGTAATGCCCAGATCCGGTAAAGCTATTGCAAAAGGAATCGCAGTGGTCAGAGCAATAATGCAGTGACTGAGCGTTAACTAAACTTACTTTTAACAAAAGTGTTGCTAACACATTCGTTAAGGCGACAGCTATCAAATTATTCAGGGTGACCAAATAATCTAATTCATTGCTAGTATTTATGTGCCTGTTGTAGGATTTTTCTGTTTTGTTACAAATACAAAAAAATGTGGGCCAGCTGGTATTTGTACATGCCAGTACGCAGGCCTAAATCTAAGGCTTCAAGGTTAGCATGATGGGCGGTTCCATAGCGACGATTGCGATTTAAACAAAAAAGGAAAGGGCAGAAAATATATCCCACCGTCATATCTTTTGGCGGTCGCTTTATGAATAGTCGCTAGGACAACATAAAGTCTGGGCGAGAAAGTAGGTGGTAAATCGTCGCCACTTCATCTGTTTTTCTAATATCTCGTATTTGTTTAAAGTTTGCTTTGCAATTGCGCCCTTGCGCTTGGGGAACGGCAGCATTTTGAATTTTTGTTTTTGTTTGAATTTGACTATCATTTTAAACTACTAAATATTTTTTTCTAATTTCAGTGATAATTCAACTCATCGAACCGGTTCACGAACCGGTTCACGAACCGGTTCAAGCTCCCGAACCGGTTCGGGAACCTGTTCGGTACGTGATTTTGTCGAACCGGAACTGAACCGGAAAGAAATGATTTCGCCTGAACCGGAACCATTACCGAACCGGTATTTTTTTCGGTTCGACACACTGGACGAAATGAAGTCAAAAGCTGCCTTTACCGTCAAACACATTTCCCCGAACACGATCAGGCGTGCACGCGAATCGCCAGAGCTTTATGCAGAAGAGCATGTATAAAACGACGGGTGGGGCATGTAGCAGTCGACTGACGCGCTAACGTGGGACCGAGCAGCGCCGACAACTCTCGCTTTTCTGAACTGCAAAAAGGCCACCCACGTTTGCTGGTTTTGTTCGTTTATTGTTTATTGTTACTTGGCTTCAACAAACTTTTCACTCACTCACTCACTCACTCACTCACTCACTCACTCACTCACTCACTCACTCACTCACTCACTCACTCACTCACTCACTCACTCACTCACTCACTCACTCACTCACTCACTCACTCACTCACTCACTCACTCACTCACTCACTCACTCACTCACTCACTCACTCACTCACTCACTCACTCACTCACTCACTCACTCACTCACTCACTCACTCACTCACTCACTCACTCACTCACTCACTCACTCACTCACTCACTCACTCACTCACTCACTCACTCACTCACTCACTCACTCACTCACTCACTCACTCACTCACTCACTCACTCACTCACTCACTCACTCACTCACTCACTCACTCACTCACTCACTCACTCACTCACTCACTCACTCACTCACTCACTCACTCACTCACTCACTCACTCACTCACTCACTCACTCACTCACTCACTCACTCACTCACTCACTCACTCACTCACTCACTCACTCACTCACTCACTCACTCACTCACTCACTCACTCACTCACTCACTCACTCACTCACTCACTCACTCACTCACTCACTCACTCACTCACTCACTCACTCACTCACTCACTCACTCACTCACTCACTCACTCACTCACTCACTCACTCACTCACTCACTCACTCACTCACTCACTCACTCACTCACTCACTCACTCACTCACTCACTCACTCACTCACTCACTCACTCACTCACTCACTCACTCACTCACTCACTCACTCACTCACTCACTCACTCACTCACTCACTCACTCACTCACTCACTCACTCACTCACTCACTCACTCACTCACTCACTCACTCACTCACTCACTCACTCACTCACTCACTCACTCACTCACTCACTCACTCACTCACTCACTCACTCACTCACTCACTCACTCACTCACTCACTCACTCACTCACTCACTCACTCACTCACTCACTCACTCACTCACTCACTCACTCACTCACTCACTCACTCACTCACTCACTCACTCACTCACTCACTCACTCACTCACTCACTCACTCACTCACTCACTCACTCACTCACTCACTCACTCACTCACTCACTCACTCACTCACTCACTCACTCACTCACTCACTCACTCACTCACTCACTCACTCACTCAACAACCTCAATAATAACCTAATATTAGAACCTAATTTAGTCTTGACATAACATCCGCACTCAGGCGTACCCAATAAACAGACCTGTGAGGTCAATGAGGTGTGTAACGCGCACGTGTATCTACCTACTGTGACAAGGACGGTAACATGAAACAGGGGTTGCAGAGACTGACAGATTACAATCTCTTTTGAGTTAATCGTGGTTTGAGCTACGGCATTGGTTCTAGGTTTTTTGTTTACGCAAACACCTTGAACACACATCAATGGTACATGAAAAAGTGTAGAAGAAGGGGTGGAAGGGAATTGTTATAGAAAAGGAAAAGCAGTTTGAAGTATTACTTGAGAATATAGCTGAATGCAGTTTTGAGTACTTCAACATCTGAAATGCAGCACAAATTATCCGCTCAGGTTATTTACCGTTGGGAAATCAGGAAGCGGTGGAATCATATCAGCGGTATAAAAGAGACGGAGTGGTGTGGGGCAGAGATAAAGGTTTTCGCGGTGTCCCCGCCCCTTTCTTTCTTCAGCCACTTGGTGAAAGCTGAGCTCGTCAGAAGTAACTACTAGCTAAGGGTAAACATAATTACGGTTACTCTGCATCAAGCAACTTAAGTTTAAATGAATAACTTATTTTCAAATCGCCATATTGGTGCTCCTGGTGACGACCATGACCTGTAAGAATGCTTCTCAGCCCGTTTTTTCATGCACCTTTCTCACTTACGCCTTCGCCCTTACATCCCGAAGTTTCTACTTGAACCTTCAACAATTGATGCAATATCACGATCCATGGACACACAAGCTAAATGATTCATCGCAATCCCGTGCAACCCTACGCTGAAGCAGGCCGCGCGCCAAACTTTTTACAAGCTGCATAACATTTTAAGGCACATGTGTTTTCGTTTATCTGATAGCTGACCCCGACAAGTCCACGAAACCGCAGAAGACGCTTATTCTAGCCCGGGCATGGCTAAGGATACGTTTTAGTCTTTCCCTGGGCGCTGCCAAATATAATATTCTGTCGCCGTATCAGTTTGGTTTCAGGTCTGGTTACTCAACGGACCTCGCCCTAATTTCCTTAACCGATAAAATCAAAGCGGCAGTAGCTACGGGATAATTTCTTGGCGTATTGTTTATTAACTTTTCAAAGGCGTTTGATTCTATTAACCATACGATATTGTTTAGCAAACTGAACTCGATTGGTATAACCGGCTCTACCCTTAATTTATTCCAAACTTACCTGCTTAATAGAGAACAAGTCGTCTGTGTGTCAACTTGTTGCTCTCGGACTAAGATAACAAATATTGGTGTTCCGCAGGGGTCAATTCTTGGCCCATTATTGTTTCTAATTTACATTAATGATCTTCCTCCTTGTCTCAATTATTCTAACAGCATACTTTACGCTGATGACGCAATTTTTTTAAATCAGATAAGTGCCTTGATTCATGAGTAGATAAAATTAATACAGATGCATCTAATTTAGTGACATGGTGTTAAAATAACTTGCTGAGCATTAATGCTGCCAAATCAAACTTCATGATCTTCACGTCACATCAAAGGACCGTTCCCCGGCGTCCTTGCATTACCCTTGATTCTAGTCAACTCTTTCCATGTGACAGTGCGGCATATCTTGGCGTATAAATTGACAAGAACTTGAAATTAAATAACCATAACGAATCATTAGAGTGCTCTAGAAAGTTCGTTCCTTTTTTAGTGAACGCATCCTTATCTCACTTTACTACGCATTCTTACACAGTCACATAGCATACGGCATATCATCTTGGGGAAATACATACAAAACTCCTTTATTTCCAATGAAACGTCTTCAAAATCAAGCTGCTCGGAGCTGTTCCGAACAACCTTTAGCCACTTCCAATCGAAATACCGTTTTTTTGCTTCGTGCTCGTACTATCTTGTCGGTTCCAGAACTTGATAATTATTCCCATAATTTCCTTAATAATTTCATTATTTATAATAATTATTTATTTCACCATTATTATTAATTATTTATTTATATATATAAAAATTAGGATTAATAATTAATAATTTCATTAAAATTTTATTAATGGGAACCTCCCCCTTCAGTTTATTAGTACTAACCAATTTCCTCGTGGTAACTCCACTCGATTTTCTTAAACATGAACTATTTATTGCCAAAAGTAACCAGGAAACTACGGAAAGTTTTCAACGAACTTTTCGGCGATACACTTTTGGAATACGCTGCCGCTCTGTATTAAAACATGCCGTACTGTGTATACATTTAAAAATACTTTACGGGCGTTGTTATCCCAACCTAAAAAATTGGACTTTGTTGTACCATATTTAGTTTTGTTTCTTTATTCCGTCCATTACTAATATGCTTCGTGCTTACGATGTTCTTGCCTTTCTATATTGGTGATATTAGTTTTGTTTCTTTTTTCCTTGCATTGCTACTATGTTTCTTGCTTATTATGTTGTTTGATATATACTGTTTGTTATCTTGGTGATATTAGTTTTGGTTTTTTTTTTTTCAATAATATTTTGCTTGCTTATTATGTTCTTTCATATGTACCGTTTTTTATCTTGGTGCTATTAGTTTTTTTCCATGCATTGCTAATACGTTTCCTGCTTATTGTGTTCTTGCGCATATACCATAATTTATCTTGATGATATTATGTTGCGTTTTGTTGATTGATATATTTGTGCTTATAACGTGTGTTTCCGTCTGTTTAATGAATAACAGGAGGTCCCCCCTTCAGTTTCTGACTCTGGGACCTCCTGTAATCTTGTATTGTACACATTCTTATTGTTACACAAAATGAACAGAATTCAAGTTCAAATTCACATATTCAATACCAGCACAATGTACAGTCTCATTGCCTTAGAACTTCAGGGCGAAAATGGCACCCAATAGGAATAGGCTGTTGGCAACATGGCGGTGCCTTAGAAAGTTGATTGGTTATGAGGTTTAACGCGACGACGCTACACAGGCGATGAGGCACGCCGTAGTGGAGGGCTCCGGATTAATTTTGACCACCGGGGGTCCTTTAACATGCGCCTAAATCTCGAACAGACGTGCGAGAATGTTGCAGCGGAGCTTCTACTTCAGCACAAATATTTTTTGTTCTCCAAGAAACCCAAGAATTCTATTAAAATTGATTGATTGGAGGGTTTAACGTGCCGACGCAACGCAGGCGACGAGGCGCGCCGTAGTGGAGGGCTCCGTATTAATTTTGGCCACCTGGGGATCTTTAACGCGCGCCGCAATCTCGTACACGCAGGCGTTTTGCTTTTCGCCTCCATCAGAAAAGCGGCCGCCGCAGCGGGGAATCGAACCCGCGACCTCATGCTCAGCAGCGCGGTGCCTTAGCCACTGAGCCACCGCGGCGTGTCAAGAATTCTATTAAAATAATGTTGTGAAGAGGGACAAATACTGCTGCAGCTGTGTGATTATTTCACATCAAAATGCAAAGTCGGATCGGGACTCTTATAGTGATGCATTGAGGGCGCTGCAGTCATCTGTGATGTAACCTGGACCATCGGAAATGTTTTGTTGACGCAGTGTGTTAGCTCGGTTATAATTCATGTTTTCTGTGCGAAATTCCGTAGTAAATGCGTTTGTGTTCTGTGCATAAAGCCTGCTTGCCGCTTTGGAAACATGTGAGCGCAAGGATAACTGAACTACACCTGCGAACGACCAAAGAACGGCCCACGTTTTCTGGTGCCCCGACAAAAAAAAAAAAAAGGTAAGTTCCCTTTTGTTCTCTCTTTCTAGCGCGAATAACGTTTCGTGGCAGAAACTTGTTATGACTCGTTTTCGTGGCTCCACTAAAGTCTTACGGTGTGGTGCGTGTAAGCGTATGGCAATTTATTTGTGCTCACTCTGCACGATATGTCTAGTGTGGTTTGACGGGCAGATGATACGCGTACCGGAGGGTGTTAGGAAGGTTGAAATCATTCACGGTGCTCTTGCATCAACCCCTGAGGAATCGAGGTGTTTTGCACGGTATGCGCGTTTTTCTTGCACAGCTCTGTTTGTAGATTCCGCTGCTGTTATCTGCGGTTGCACCGCACTTTTGTCTTACTGCAGTAGTTGTGCCGATTTCCACAGGGAAAAATACAATGTGCAACTGCTCAGCTTATGGGAGGTTAAACGTCTCATGAAAAAAGAACACCGGAATGGCTCGAAAAGCTGACCTTAGCAAAAAAAGGCCTTTTTTCATTTTCTATCGTCTGGTCACTGGCTGAAAAGCTTTTCTGGTAGTTTTGTTGTTGCAATTTTTAAAACTAACTAGCTACTTTCATTAAACAATTGGTAGTTCAGAAGCACCCTGGATGAGTACATTTCACATTGGTGTAAATGCTATGTACGTACGCTTATGTCGCACCTCTTGATGCCCTCAAGCAATTTTTTATCATATGTTCTAAGCTCCGTTCATCAGTTCTGTGGGTAAATCGGCTAACATAGCTGTTTTAATAGCACTAAAAATCATTGAGTGATTGTACTTACTTTTGCAATTGCGTAGTTCACTGTGGGCATTTAATTTTTGCAGGGTAAGATGTTTATGCTTATGTAACTTTTCTTTATAATATTTCCATTTTTAGGTGGTTTGAGCGTAAAGGACCCCTGCAACAATTCTCTTACAGGTACTTTTCGGGTGCCAGGTCTGTTCCTCGTATCGTTCAGATACAGACGAAAAGAGAACTATCACGGTCGGTGCGGAAATAAGAAAGTTAACCAATTTCTCATTTTAAATATGCAAGCAAATTGACCGTTTTTCTCTCTCTCAAAAACTGGGGGACTCCTACTCGCTTCCCACTATCCCCGATGACTTCGCATCGCGGGACCAATCAGGGCAGCGAAAATAGTCGCATTATAGAAGTTTTAAGCACACGGTTGTCTGACCTGGGAGGCTCTTCTCCGCGCTTTGTGACGGCGTCGGTCGGCAGCACCGCACCGATGCAGCACGGATACGTAGGAGAAAGCGGAGAGAGAGAGAGAGAGAGAGAGAGAGAGAGAGAGAGAGAGAGAGAGAGAGAGAGAGAGAGAGAGAGAGAGAGAGAGAGAGAGAGAGAGAGAGAGAGAGAGAACAACTTTTATTAGGAGCATTGATTAGAAGATCATGTGGAAGTGATTTCCTATTCACGGGACTCCATGTGCCGTCATGACCGTGGCTGCCCCCTGGATGAGGATGAGCTGATCCTGGAGGGAGGGGCTAGACAGCAGTGTCTCCCACTGTTCTTGAGGGGGGGGGGGAGGAAATGGTGGTGATGGCAATCCTGGGATAAGTTTACATTCTCCAATAATCTGCCTGAGTGTCCGTGGCTTCTAGCAGAATTCTCATCCAGCTGAGTATTGGCTTGGGGAAATTAGGTTAAGTCGGGGGGATGAGGATATGTGTTTGATTGAAGTAGTCGTAGAGGTATTTCCTGATACTTTGTGAGGCTTGGGTGTGGGACTGGGAACGTTCTCTAAAGCGGAGGCACGCGCCGAACTCCCCTGATTGTCACTGCGTTTATTGGTGCTGATTGTAGGGTTTAACGCGCCGACGCAACGCAGGCGATGAGGCGCGCCGGAGTGGAGGGCTCCGGATTAATTTTGACCACCTGGGGATCTTTAACGTGCGCCGAAATCTCGTACACACGGGCGTTTTTGCTTTTCGCCTCCATCAGAAAAGCGGCCGCCGTGGCCGGGAATTGAACCCGCGACCTCGTGCTCAGCAGCGCAACGCCTTAGCCACTGAGCCACCGCGGCGGGTGCGTATATTAGTGCTGCTAGGCTTATTGTTCTGAACTCTGCCATACTCTTCAAGCTATTTTTGGTTGACAGGGTGGCTGTAGATAAGAACACCTACCTTGAAGTTATGTCCCCGAGTAATTCAAAGTGTGCGCTGCCTGCTACTGAGGCGGGTGCATTTACAGAAATGCGAGAAACAGTCGCATATCCTGGTTAAAAAAAAAGAACCCGTGAGGTATGTGCTCACAAAAAAATCGAAGTCCCGTGGGATCGAACCACCGACCTTCAAATCAGGAGTGCATTTTGCATTTTGCATTTTGCATTTGCGTTTAAATACACCTTTGCATTTAAACGCACCTTATTCGGGTTTTGAGACGCGAAACCATGCGACTCGAGAAAAAAAACGCAAACAAGCCGCGGCGGAAGCGAAAGCGCCAGAAACACTGCTTTGTGCTTGATGTGCGACACCGTATGGCACCACCATTGCACCCGGGGCAATGCGCTACATGTAAGCGCTAGCGCATCGCATTACTCGTGAAGCGCTAGCAAATGCGACGCACTACTGTCGCATTCTGTGTAGCATTCATGTACACGCGGCTATTGAAGTCGACCTTAAAACGGTAGTGTGAAGTTGGGCTTGTTGGTGATGCATTCTTGTAGGCTAAGCGCGAGGCAGACAGAGGACGAGACAAGAGATAGGACAAGACAAGAGCGCTCGTCCTCGTCCCATCTCTTGTCTCGTCCTGTGTCTTCCTCGCGCTTAGCCTTCCTGAAAACGGTCCCACCCGTGGTAACAATAAAGTTTTTTTCTGCTTTGATCTGGATCTAGTTTCATCTTCCAATTTTCACAGCAAGAATATAACGTTATTAAAATCTCGGCGCAGCTTAAATTCTGCAAGTGATAACGTTCGTGTATCGCAAACCCACATTGCAGATTAGCCCCGTCATGCTAATACTACAAGTAATTTAGCCAGAGCTCCGTCGTTTAACTCATAAAAACCCACCGCACAGTCGGGGCCCTCCCTACGCAGGCCAAGTTAGGGATTAAAGGAATGCACCACTGGAACTGCAGTTGTCTTTATTAACCGTTTTAAGTGCGAATGCACTTTATAAGCGACCCCAAACCATCCACCGCCGGCGGCGGCGGCGGCGGCGGCGTCGGCGTCCGCAGTGCTCCTCTATATTTAAAAAAGAAACAGCATCCGGCGCCAGGTTTCGATCCGAGGACTTTGCGGCCGCAGCGCGACGCTCTACCGACCAAGCCACGGACGCGACGATGATATCAGTGTTAGTGACGCGCCTTATATCTTTAACGCATTCAAACTAAGTAGTCAGCGGCGTGCGTTGGCGACTCAGCGGCGTTATAGCGGCTTGATAACTGCGTGGTGTACACGTGATACTACAAACCCGATGGAAGAGATGGAAGAGAAGGCGGCGAGGCGGTGGGCTGCGGGGGCCGAGCGCAAGCGCCGCAAGCGGGCCGACAACCGTGCATTCACACTTTCACATTCTCCCCCTCGGGGAAATGCGGGGGAATTTTTAAGTGCGAATGCACTTCTTAAGCGAGCCTGAAGCGTCCGCCGCCGTCCGCATAGCAACAGCTGCGGGTGCGCGCGCTCCTCGTCTTCCTTGGCAACGGGGGGAGATGGGCGCGCGCTGCCTGGCCGCTGACATGGCACATACCCACGTGGGGGATTGGCCAAGAATCTCCTCGTCTTCCTTGGCAACGGGGGAGATGGGCGCGCGCTGCCTGGCCGCTGACATGGCACATACCCACGTGGGGGATTGGCCAGGAATCGGGCGTGAGAAGGGCTAATGCACCCGCTTAAAGGAGTACTGACACGAAATTTCAAAGCTGAGATCCGCTCTAGCAATCAAGTACAACGACAACACAAATAGGTGTCTGTGAATAAATGCATCTTTCTTTCTTTGTAGTTGTGTGTGTGTGTGTGTTTGTGTTCTCTCTTTCGCGAACATTACCGAACCGCGCAAATTCAACTCGTGCATTCGCACTTTCACATTCTTCCCCTCGGGGAAATGCGGGGAATTTTTTCAACAAAAATAGCTTTAGTGAATTTGGCTCATGGCAGCCTATTGCCGCTAAAGAAAAAAAAATCGCGCCAATCCACCCCGTGAATGTGGTTGCAAAGCAAAGCTGTAAACGTCACCCATAACGATTACTCATGCGACGTCACTTAAAATCACTCACATCGCTCTACAAATAGTAAAACCAGAGAGAAGAGAAATGCACTTAACCACACCATTTATATTACTTCAAAGAGATATTCTTGGTAAGGTTAAATCAATGCATGATGCATGAACGGTGTTTGGTATAGGTGTATTGGTGTAGCAAGAGGGGAAACTTTTTTAGAAAATCAAAGTAAGCTCCAATAGACGATCTGCTTCTCCGTCTCTGCGCCGCGGACGGAGGCGACGAGACGGAAAGGTCAGGGTAAGGCGAAGGTATGGTCTGTCTCAGAAGGCGATAATGCTGGATTATCTCCCTGGACGTGACAAGCGGGTGACTGTTCTCGTGCAGCTCCATAGCACGGGAGGTAAAAGCGCAGGCTTGTTGGGTGGGCGTATTTGTTGCCCTCCATTGAAGCGTGAGGCGGTGTCCAGATGAGCTGAATGGAACCGTTTGGGGAGTGGTTTTTTAGCACGCACAGTGCAAGTCAGGACACCCAACCCGACTGGTAATTCCAGTAGGCTTGCTGGGAATCAGTGACTACCCTCCGAACCCCTGTTTGAGTGAGAGTCAAGGTGATGGCTGCCTCTTCTGCTGCCGTCATTTGTTGGGTCGTAAGCGAGGTACACGCAAGGAGGTTGGTTATGGAGGTAGCCACGATGATGGCGTGCTGCTGCCCTCGATGTTAGGAGAAGTCTGTGTAGATAACTGAATATGCCCCACCGAGGGTGGTGTTTAGCGCTTGAGCCCGGGCTTTTCGTTGACCCTCGTCATGTGAGGGGTTCATATTTCTAAGCAAAGGGAGCATCTTTAGGTTTAGTCGCCAAGAGTCTGGGAGTACGTCAAGAGGAGTGACATTCTGGGCTGCCCATCCAATCTGGTGAAGCATTCTGTTACCCACCGCAGTTCTGAGTCGGACCTTCTGGTTAGAAAGATGACCTTCTATTAGCTCTTCCACCGTGTTGTGGAGCCCGTGCTAAGCAGCCTCAGTGTGGACTCACTCATGAGAAGACCAATGGCCTTGTCAACCGCATTCTAAAGATTATATAAAGCATCTCTATGTCTTCCTCGTCGAGAAGAAGATAGGGGTTTGTCGTAAGTAACTCTGGAGAGGACAAATGCTTCAATTATTCGAAAGGTACCGGATTCTTTTAGGCCTCGCTTCTTGGTGGCAACTCGCCTGATGATGTGTATGATTAGATTAATGCTGTTTTTGAGGCGCTGCAAGGAGACGTCACTCTTGGTGTTGGACTGGAAATGTAGGCCCAGGATCTTGATGCTGGGTTTTGGAGTCATGGCCTGGTCATCAAGGAGTATTGGAATGTATTCCTTGATTTGGAGTGAGGGCGGACGACAAGGAGCTGTGATTTTTTACGTGAACACTGGACGCCACAGGCTTTAGCCTATTGGCGTACTAAAAGTGAGATTCCATGCATTGGTGTGAGCTTCCTTTAATTTTTGTAACTGTTAGCACATGAGCAAGGTGCGCACAGGGCCGCTAGACGGGCGTGAGTGGTCGTGTGACGCTTTCACGTGGCATTCAGCGAGAAGGCAGGGGGTAAACCCGTAGATGTGCTTGGTGAGTACACCATTTGTCTTCCCGTGTTCGCTTGGGCTTGTAGCTGAATCGGTACGACAACGGGCTCTCGCTTTGTTAGTCTATTGCTTCCAGGTTCGATTCCCGGCGGTGCCAGTAAATTATTTTATTTGTTCGCTGGAGTTTTCTGGTGACACCAACGGTCGCGAAAGAACCCTTGGGGGGTAGAGGTAGAAAGCTTTGCTTTAAAACAGGAGCGATTGTTTTAAGGTGAACAGAATTGCGCTTCCCAGTGCGAAAGCACGACCCCAAACGTCAAGACGCTAGAGGACGACTGAAAACCCCGACTCTGCTGTACGCTTCACGATGCCCGCTGACTACACCACTTCTGGCTCGACGCTGATATCTGCCGAAGATAGACATCGCCATATGGAACGCAGACGGACGATTTGGTATGCAGACGCCGGCGATGCTCAGCGCGGTTTGTGACACGGCTTGAAATGGCACACAAGCGCTCTAAGCGGGCATATAGATATATCGCGTAGCGCAAGAGTTGCGCGTCTGAATGCCACATGCCGCCGGTTCCAGTTCGCCAGGAAAGCCCGCTTTCAGTGCTGCGCACTAGACCCCGTATTCAATCAGTTTTGCTCAACTGAGCATCGGCGGTTGCGGAAGCGGTGGCAGCGGCGTAGCTGATAAGCAGCCGACTATCATGCGCCAGTTTTCGTCCGCGGCGCTTCTCGGCACTCCTCCTCGCCGCTACCGCGGTGCGGCGGCCCGGCGATAGCTCGAGCATGCGAGACGGGTGGCTATCCCGCATGACCTGGAACTCGATGGCGGATGGACGCTCAACTCTGCCCCCCTAGAGGAGCTATGTACAGGAACTCTAGGCAGTCATGTCTGCCCTCGGGTGGTATCAACGCAGCACTTAGACCCCACTACTGTGGTTTCACGGCGTCGCCGTGCATCGTAACCGAGCGAACGAAGAGGACACCGAATGCAGAAGGGAAAGGGAGGAGAAAAGTCTGGCTAAAATGTGAGGGGGGAGGGCGCTATGCCGAGGGCGGCGCGAGACGTTCCCCGACGGCGGGCGACGAGCTATGGATAAACGAGAAAACGAAGAGGCCACCGAAGATGAACTCGTAAGAAAGCGGAGGATAAACGTATGACGAAAGCGTGAGGGGGAGGCCAGTATGCCCAGGCCGCGCCATAGAAACCCAGCACGCACTGCGTGCTGCACGTACGTCAGTCCTTCGTCGTCCTACGTCTTTCGCGGCTCTTCCAAACCATGTGACATTTGTGCGGGAGGTTCAAGCACGATTTACAACAACATGCTCGGCCACGACGACGCGCTGCCGGATAACGGCAGAGTAGCGCGCTGATCCCGCGATCTCTTCCCTAGATGCTGCAGCTATGCGCCGTGACCGAGAAGCCTGCAGCTCGTGCTGGGCACAAATTTTGCATTGGGAAATATCGTAACCGTCAGCCTTTTTGTATGCTTGCTTTAAGAAAAAATACGACCGAAAGTATTATTAAAAATTGTTTGGTAGACAGAATGACATAGACAAAGTATTGTAAATTCAGCCAATATTACGACGCATGGGGTCACCGCGTTGCGTTGTCATATCCGGAGGCTTCGAGTGGACGTAGGGAGTGCCGCATTTGCTTGCATTTGTAGGCCTACAATAAAAAGCTAGCTGATTTCCGCACTGATCCTGATAATTCCTTTTGCGTCTGTATCTGAACGACACGAAGAACAGACGTAGGGCCCGAAAAGTATCTGTAAGAAAAGAGTTGCTGAGGCCCTTTAAGGAGGTCGGCTGTGTGGCGAGATAAAAAGCCATACAGGTCCGTACGGCATTTATGCGACCTATACATGACCGAGAAATAAAACTGGGCCCCACATTAAAATGTGCTGAGGGTCCACTATAAGGTTTCGGTGCTGTAGGGCCTCCACTGTATAAATTCGTACTTACCAAACGTGTGGCAGCTGTTTATCGTTCCATTACCGCAGGATTAATAATATTGTGTTGCCCTTTCAGAGGTGAAATTCTCTGAACTTTTCAGACTTTTTAGTATGGTGAATGTGACTGGTCGCACTTTTCAGGCAGTATAATTGATGTTCTTCTTCGTTATATATTTTTGTACCTGAGCTAAGGCCTGTTCAAACCTGGTTCTGAGTGCTGAGTGTCCTTCAAGATGTGGTTTAGTCTGGGCAGCTGTTGTGTCATAATGCTAGTAATGCGGGCTAGTACAAGCTCTGGAAGGTGCAGTATCGGTGGTGCAAGAAGTAATTGGAACACTGGAGCTGGGGTCAAACCGTGTGAGAATTTTGTGTAGCTGCATCAGCGGTAACCAGGAGGAGCAGATCACGTACGCATGCATAGCAGCACTAATAACCCATATATAGCTATCAACCCTACTCTCTCACTGGGACGTGGAGCATTATGCATTGCATGTTGGATGCGGCGTCATGCAGTGAGGGGGCTCACAGCAGACGCTTCTGGCAGCATCTTATGTCCGCTTCCAGTGCGTGGGAGTGAGTTAAGCTTCAGCTTCCATGCATTCATAAAGGCGGAATGAGTGCGCTAGCTATGCTATCACCGAATAAAAAGTAGATATTTTTTGTGTCACAATTAACGCACTAGGTTTACGGGGGTTCGATTTCAGTGGTTGACAGTGTTAATCAGCCGTTTTGCAATGCCTCAAAAAACAACAAAAAAACAAAACAAAAAAAAACAATCGTAAGGTTATGCTGAGTATGCTCAGTACATCGCGAAAATATTTTTGAAGTTATTGTGGGATGTGTTCTTGCCTCGATTTTTTTCCTTGCATTCAAACGGCCTTTCCACAACCTCTTTCAAAAATCAAATCCTGGGTATGCCCCTGAGCTTCATTTTTTGTGGCACCCGCAGTGATATGATGTTATTCTTTATTTCTCCAAGTCAACAGTATATAGCGACTGTTTAATATTGCTGCAAGGAATGTGCTTACATTATGCGCAGAGGCTCGGTTGTGTTGGCAGGAATGCACGAATTAGGTGCTATTGATAGTACTCAATTGTTTTTCTAGAGGGAAAAAGAACTGTCTTGCTTTTCTCGAAAAGTTTTGTTTATTCAAGTTCACTAAATTAAAAAGGCTGTTTTGTATATCTTTCAAATCATTTTCGTCCTCTAAACGGGTGCGGATGAAAGGTTACAAGTCGTATTAAATTTCTATATAAAATATGTGCACATGATTTCGCGATCATGAGTTTACTAGGCTCATAAGAATTGATGATTGGGTTCTTTAGGGCCTTTGAATGGGCCTCGCACGTTAATGGGAAGATTGGTCTGGCAAGGCCTTAATCACATAGTCACAACATTGTTCATATATTTGGCCAGGCAGTGTGCAAGGGATGTAAAAAAACCTGTACCGAGACAGTGCAAATCAAAAGCAATTGAAAGTTTGATTACTTGCACTGTAGGGTAATGTTACCTCTTCAACCGCATTTACTGTGCGCGGAAGTTTGAGACCCTGACAGGGTAACGTGAGCACATGGCTTACAAGATCAATCAATTACTGAATATCGCTCTGGTAAATATAATACAAAAAAATTATTGCATCAGACACTGTTGATTGTGGTACTTTATTAGCTTGCAGGCTCAGCAAGCGTGTTGCCATATGCTTATCTGCTATAAGCCTCTTTGCTGTGACCAGGGGATGGTGAACGATGCTCATATCCCTGGTAAACTAAATGCGTTAGAGGTACAGATGGCCGATCACAAACAGTATGCGCTCATGTGTAGTATAGATTATGGAAACGTTGGTGCAGCAAGCTAGGGCTTCCTAATGATTTGGCCGCAGCACCCCTGTGTACCAATTACTGTGAGTGTGTCTACGGTGTGCAATGTTTGGTGCTCACTTATTTTGTGCCCAGCATGTCATGCAGGGGGTGCCCGGAACAGTTTTTAATCCTTTTTAGGACCTCCAATGCTGTCCTGTTATCGAAGATGGGGCATAACTAAAATTTAGTTTTGTTGTTGCTTATAGTCTTGCTCCGATGATGAAGATCGGTCGAAACAAAGCACACAAAAGATAATGCACACTAATTTTGAAGTGTGCCCTTCGAATGATAATGAGAAGAACAACTGTATAACTTCCATATTTGTTTTTTATACCCAGATAAAGCAATTGTGACTTAATTGTTAGTGCAGTGATTACTAGGTGGTCTGAATTCAGGATCTCCAGCGTTTGTACTTGTCTCTGCGAGCTTCTAGATTTCTTGTGGAAGTTGGTGCATCAGCAGTGGTTTTTTACGCCTGTAATTTTGAATAATGGTATGATAACAGCAATGATGAACCCAGAAGGCCTAATCGGCGAAAAAAAGCCCAGAAACTTGTACAGATGAATGCGTATTCGCCAGTAAAATCCGAAATTGCGCATTTGAAATAAAAAAAGTATACTGTAAAAAAATAAAATTTACGCAGTTGCTTGGAAAACTTTCTTACTGATAGTGCAGCCACCCTCAACCTCGGCCCCGTCCGATCCATTTCCTTTTATGCCGGACAAAATGGTGCCCCAATTTATGCAGACGATCTCCCTATTTGGACACAGTAGTTTCAATTGGTTACCAACAAAACGCCTTCCAAAAAGCCATTGGCACCCGCGACAACTACCTTATAGCCGGTGGCCTCACTCGTGCACCACAGAATTCTGCCTTTCATGTTCTAGAAAAACTCACGCAATACCGTAAAGGACAAGCCGTTCTAGACCCAGAATGAAGCCTACATGACACTCTGATCCTAACTGCACCTACAATTCGTGTTCTTGGACTCATTATCCAATCTTGCGGCGAGGCATTTATACCAACCATCACTTACGAGGCACGCGAAAACAAATCACAGACCTCATCATACGCATTGCTAATCAACAATGACTGAAAGAGAACGACTTCGTACGCCTCATCCAACCCTTACTAAGCAGCCGCATCGCATACGGAACCCTATACGTGGCTCTCAAAAATAGCGAAATCCAAACACTCGGCATCACCATCCGCCAAGCCAATAAATTACAACTAGGGCTCTCCCGGCAACTTCAACCGCCAAATTTCTTCACATTGAAATTCAGAACACCCGGGACAAACTTCGCGAGGCCCATCATGCTAAGAAGAGGGAACGACACAAGCTCACACAAACTTGCTGTCACCTTCTTGGTCGCCTTGACTACCAACTTCCTGGCACCTACAACCCCCCGCCGACGCATCCCCCTGAACTACGCACTTATATTTCCGTCGCACCAATCACCAAGAATATCCACCCCACGGTCGCGGACAAGCACGCATCCGAATGCTTCGCAGATGCTTCGAGTTAAGCCTCGAGACATCCGCTGCGTTGACGCCGCCAAATATGACACTAAACCAGGCTTCGCGGCGGCAACCGTAGACCACAAAGCAATTGAACGTACGTCCGCAATATTATTCGGCAAGACTCCACAATTGCAGCAAAAATCACAATAGCTGTAACACATTTACAGCTGAAGGCTTTATCACCCTTGTCAAGAATTCTCAAGCTGCCTGTCGCCATTACGCCGTCGGTCGCATTGCTCGCATATCTCCTACAATCCACCCCTAACACCGCTGACCCCTACAGTCTGGACCCCGGGACACGTTTCTGGAGGGGAATGAGGCGGCTCATGCTGCTGCCCACGCGCATATCTACCGGACGTTCCCCTCCAACATTCCACCGTCACCGTCGGAAGGGTACCATTCTATTCCTCAAAAATACAAGGATATCCTCCAACACTACCGCCTCGAACGCCGCACTTTACACCGCTCCACAACAAAAGCCGACTAATGTCCCTGTTATAAAGACACTTCAACAGCCATTAAAGAGACCCTGGAACAATTTTTTCAACTTTTCTGGAATTTTTAAAGCTTGCAGAAAGTATTCAACCAACCCTTTCAGTACTTGGATTGGGGGCCGCGAACTACCTCAGCCAAAAATTACTGCTTTCTGCCAACGAGATAACCTAAAACTTGCTCGGAATTTTTTTTTGTTTCCTCCCCGGTCTTGGCGCTCTTCAACCGCTGGAATTACATCATTACAGCGGTATAACAGCTATTCGCCGGGTTTCCTTCAGTTGCAGCAATGAATGCATTCGACAGCCGCATTAAAAAGAAAGCCACAAAAGCCATGCAGCACCTCTCCTTGCTGGCGATAACTATAGCTTTAGCAGTGCTTCCGGAGGCGAAGGAAAGTGGGAAAGCGTTTGTTGGAAGTGTTGCCGAGTCCCTTTAATGAAAACGGCAGTTGGCCTTAACGGCCCTTAGGCAGAGTTAGACGTCAGCGCGAGCGCCGTTGTAAAAGCCAGCAGCGATTGACGCCCACCGAGCTCACTGGTCCACGTTCCGCCGCTGTTCCCGTCCCTTCCGTCGCCAGATAAGCAAGATGGCGGCACTCAGCAACGTGTCCTCCCTGCAGGCGAGCCCCCTGCCGCAAAAACAGTTCGTGTGCGCACCGCCGCTGACGCATTTGTTAACTTGTAGCAATAAAGTGGTGTTGCGGTTACAACAAGCGACGGATCAGGAAGTAGGACGACTCGCCTCGTAGAAACCACAACAAACGTAGCCATTTGCAACGCAACTGGTTAGTTTGGATTATTTAAATGACGTTCTCCGGTACTGTTACAAAAAATTGTTGCGCAGAGTGAAAGAAATACACTGTGCAGCATGCAGCGCAGAAAATGAAAGAAAAAAAATTGTGGAATTCGCGAGGGGAAGTTTCAAGCGTCCCGTAATAAATGATCCAAACTAGAACGTGGAAATTGCCGTGTGAGCACAACCACCGTTCAGTTCCGATGGTGGTTACGGCATTCAACTGCCGTTTGCGTTAATGGCTGTTGCAAGTTCCCGTGTAACAGGAGTGTGAGGAATAATCCACCACCTACCGGCGCCTTCAAACCACAACATATCCGCATGGTACCCTCTTCCGTACCATCCATTACGCCTTCTACTCCGGTACCTGCATGTACTGTCCTAAACCCTGCACATTCTACCACATGATCTGGGCGTGCTCCCACACTCCATCCCTCACACTCATCTCCTCCCCCAACCATGAGCAGTGAGAAGTCATGCTAGCCAGCCCGGAACCCGGCGATCAGCTTCGTCTGGTCAAAAGGTCCCGCCAGGCAGCAACCGCTCAGGGACTTCTGGACTGAGAAGAGCCCCCATCGCCATTGGTCGAAACGTTTTGTGCAAATAAAGTTTATTCCTCCATCTCCTCCGTAAACGTCACACAAAATAGGAGAAGTTAACATTGGTATATGAAAATATATTATGAATATCAAATATTTGTTCCGTTTGCAGCTCCTTTTGTAATTCATATAAAAATTGTTTTACGTGATTTGTAACAAGTTTTACAACTTTTTGAAGATTTTAACTTAGTAGGGGTTTTGCAATCCCCTCATTATTGCTTTTATTGAAAAGCTACTAGATACCATTCAAATCGTTTTTAACAAAAATTTTATATTTGTTCACGGCCACCATCGTTGTTTTGAATGTTTAGCTTCAGGTTACATTGTGTAAGTTTTCCTTGAGGTAAAATAATTTACGTCACTCATGACAATCCGCTAAAGCACTGCGCGAAAACCCGAAAAACCAGGGGAATTTCGAAATATCAGTTCCGTAGACATCCTGACTATACCAAAATTTTCTGGCGAAGGTGAGAGAGAACTAATATGCCTTCCGCGTTCGCACATGCTTCCACAGGCTGCAAATGGACCACGCCGTGCGTTGTTCTCACGAAAATCATGGTTTTTGGAGCTCTAATTAGAGCCCCAAAGACCATGATTTCGGTGGTACCCATGGCACAGCAAAATGTATTTTGCCATGCCAGGCTTTTTGCAATTGATATTTGCAGCTGACTGCCATACCCGAAGAATTCGCTCTCTACTCACCTTGATTAATTTTTGTTAAATAAACGAAGTTAACTTTCGTTAAAATAAACGAAGTTAACTTGTAGGGAACAGAAATTTGCCGTAAATAATGGCATGTGGATCAATAACTGGTGTTCTAAAAAAAACCGTGTGACCACACTTTTCTTGCAAAGCTGCTAGATCGAAAGTATCTTCAGCTTAGCGTGATGATATATTCGCAGCAGCACTCAGTGTCCCCCAAAAAACGTTGTTGGGATGTTTCTTGCACGAAGATTATGCGCTTGTGTTTTCAGTTAGGGCATGGCGTTCCATTTGCGGCAGCGCTCAGGGTATTCCCAAAGCTTATATGAATAAACTTGAACATCATACTGGATCTTTCGGAAGTCTTTGCAGACATCTTTCCCTGGCTTTGGTTGTTAGTGCACGGCATTACATTCACGGTAGTGCTTATAGGGTGCCCAAAAACGTATGAAGTGATTAAACTTCTATCATGCAGACACCTATCTGGGTATTCTATTCTATCCGGGTATTACTTGAATGATAATCTTGCGGTTACATTGTTTGTGTGTGTATTCAATAGTTGCGCAGTGAGGATAGATAAAGTAGCCTCTGCACGTCTCTAGTTTCTCCCAGGGCACGGCCACCGGCATGCTGGATTTTAAAAAAATGCAAACGATCGTAAACGTTTCGGTGCAGCAATCAACCTCGAAAAGCCTGACACCACAAAATATAGACACAGAGGCCGTGATTTCGGAGTGAAGAACACATGGCACAGTCCATCCGCAGCCTGCGCACAGCGGGGGCAAACTAGGCATGAAATTAGTTCTCGCTCGCCATGAATGCGCTCTTGCGCTGTCAAGCTGTTGGGTGCTGAGATGTCAATAAAGGTATACTTAGCAAACCTTTGGTGGCGAGAAAAATCGTCTGGAATGCATAAATAAGCGCTGTTTGATGGATATGGCCCTATCTAACCTCATTGTTTGCTTTTAGAAGTTCATAGCAAGATAGAAAACCATGAAATCTGAGGCTTCGTTTAAAAAAATCGCGCCAATCCACCCCGTGAATGTGGTTGGAAAGCAAAGCTGTAAATGGCACCCATAACGATTTCCCATGCAATGTCACTTAAATTCACTCACATCGTTCTACAAATAGTAAAACCAGAGAAAAGTAAATTGTACTTAACAACACCATTAATTACTTCAAAGAGATATTATTGGTAAGGTTAAATCAATGCATGATGCATGAACGGTGTTTGGTTGAGTTGTATTGGTGTAGCACAAGCGTGAAAACTTTTTTTTATAAAATTAGAGCTCCAACCCGGTGTTAGACGATCTGACTTCTCCGTCTCTGCGCCGCGGACGGAGGCGGCGAGATTGGCGGCAGAGAAGGAGAAGGAGGCGGAAGAAATACTTCTGCTCAGATTTCTGAACGGCCCAGAGTGCAGCCCTGGGGAGTGATTCCTTCTTCTGTGGGGCCCATATTCATTCGGCGTGGACTGTGTTCTGCCCACCCGCTGGAGCTGGGTAGGAAGTCAGGGCCTGGACAGCAGCATCTCACATAGCTCTTGTTGGGTAGTTGACGGAAAGAGAGGAGGGTGTTCAGGGCTAAAGTCGCACACCCCGATTACGGGGCCCGAGTGTTCCTACTTCTGAGCAAAATTTACATTCAGCGTTGTAGCGATTCGAATACACTAAGTGAAGACGCGTAGGCTGTGGGAAGGAGCTCGGATTGTATGAGCCGTAGGGTAGTTTGTTGTTCCCTGGAGAGGTCAGGGTAAGGCGAAGGTACGGTCTGTCTCAGCAGGCGATAATGCTGTGTTATCTCCCTGAGCGTGACAATCGGATGACTGTCCTCGTGCAGCTCCATAGCACGGGAGGTAAAAGCCCAGGCTTGTCGGGTGGGCATATTTGTTGCCCTCCATTGAAGTGTGAGGAGGTGTCCAGATGATCTGTATGTAACCGTTTGGGGAGTGCTTTTTTAGCACGCGCAGTGCAGGTCAGGACACCCAACTCGATGGGTTATTCCAGTAGGCTTGCTTGGAATCGGTGACTACCCTCCGAACCCCTGGTTGAGGGAGAGCCAAGGTGATGGCTGCCTCTTCTGCTGCCGTCATTTCTTGGGTCCTAAGCGAGGTACATGCAAGGAGGTTGGTTCTGGAGGTAGCCACGATGACGGCGTATTGCTGCCCTCGAAGTTTGGAGGCGTCTGTGTAGATAACTGCATGATTCCCACCGAGGGTGGTGTTTAGCGCTTGAGCCCGTGCTTTTCAGTGACCCTCGTCATGTGAGGGGTTCATATTTCTAAGCAAAAAGAGCATCTTTAGTTATGGTCGCCAAGAGTCTGGTAGTACGTCAAGCGGAGTGACATTCTGGGCTGCCCAGCCAATCTGGTGAAGCATGCGGTTACCCACCGCAGTTCTGAATCGGATCTTCTGGTTAGAAAGATGGCCTTCTATCAGCTCTTCCACTGTGTTGTGGATCCCCGTGCTAAGCAGCCTCTCTGTGGACACACTCATGAGAAGACCAATGGTCTGCTCGACCACCTTTCTAATCATTATTTAGTCTTCCTTGTCGAGAAGACAGAGAATTCACATAAGTGACTCTCGAGAGGACAAAAGGTTGAATTAATCGAAAGGTACCGGATTCCTTTAGCCTTCGCTTCTTTGTGGCAAATAGCCTGATCATGTGTATAATTTGATTGATGCTGTTTTAGAGATGCTGCAAGGAGACGTCACTCTTGGTGTTAGCCTTGAGGTGTAGGCCCAGGATCTTGATGCTGGGGCTTGGAGTGATGGCCTGGCCATCAAGGAGTATTTGAATGTATTCCTTTATTTGGCGTGAGGGTGGACGACAAGGAGCTGTGATTTTTACGTGAACACTGGAGGCCGCAGCCTTTAGCTCATTGGCGTACTAGAAGTGAGATGCCATGCATTGGTGTGAGCTTCCTTGAATTTTCGTAACTCTCAGCACATGAGCAAGGTGCGCACAGGGCTGCTAGACGAGCATGAGTGGTCACGTGACGCTTTCACGTGGCATTCAGCGAGAACGCAGGGGGTAAACCCGTAGATGTTCTTGGTGAGTACACCACCTATCTTCCCCGTCTTCGCGTGGTGTCGTAGCTAAATCAGTAAAACGACGGGCTCTCGCTTTGTAAGTCTATTAGTTCCAGGTTCAATTCCCGGCGGTGCCAGTATATTCTTTTATTGTTCGCTGGAGTTTTCTGGTGACACCAACGGTCGCGACAGAACCCTTGGGGGGTAGAGGTAAAAAGCTTTGCTTTAAAACTTCCAGACTGATGGTGGCTGAATAACACATGAGATATAATCATATAAAGAACAAAATATTGGTAACGTAATGTAAAGAAACATTCATCTTTAATCTCGGAAGCAGTATTTATTCATACTTCCTCAGAAACTTCTTTGCAGAAACCCATAACAAGTTCTTGTACTTCCCCGACCCCGACCCCTACGAAGGGACAGTGGTTGCCAGCTGGCGGCCCTTCTCCTTTTGTTGGGGCAATGCTGTTGCATAATAATAATAATCGTCAACAGCCCACTAGGTCCCCTGTAAGAAGAAGGCCTCTCCCATCGACGTCCAACCGCTCCTGTCCCGGCCCGCTCGAGTCCACACTGCCTCCGAATTTTCTTGTTTCGTCCCTCCATCGAGTAATTGGCCTTCCTATTTTTCTAGGCCCGTCCCTCGGCGTCCACTCAGTCACCATGTTAGTAAACCTATTGCCATTTTGCCTAATTACGTGGCCAGCCCTAGCCCATTTATTTTTCTGTATTTGAAATATGATATCTTCCACTCTAGTTTCTTCTCTGACCCAGAAAGCTCATTTTCTGTCTGTAAGTCTTACTCCGATCATTATTCGTTCCGCGGCCTGTCGAGCCAACCTAAGCTTGCTTTCAAGCTATTTAGTAATGCTGCAAGTTTCCGCGGGATATGTCATCACGTCACATTAATTTCCAAACTTTCCGCTGAAAGTTCTCGATGACTGGCAGGCCCGAATCGTTTTGTCCGCAGGCTTTCACATCTCTCCCAAAGTGGAACGCATTAATACGCTCTAGAACTCGCGGTCAACTCCAAAGTCAACCCACGCGCTAAAAACCCAAAGGAAATGCTGTGCGCCTGCAATCCGATAATAGATCAACCCTCCGCGGTGTCTCAGTGGCTAAGGCGTTGCGCTGCTGAGCACGAGGACGCGGGTTCCATTCCCGGCCTCGGCGGCTGCTTTTCTGATGGACGAGAAAAGCGAAACGCCCGTGTGGACGAGATTTCGGCGCACGTTAATGATCCCCATGCGGTCAAAATTAATCCGGAGCCCTCCACTACGGCGCGCCTCATCGCATGCGTTGCGTCGGCGCGTTAAACCCTACAATCCATCATCAATCAGGGGTGATAGATCAATCGGACAGACTCCGGTTTCATAATGCCAGGGATCCAGGTTCGATTCCGGGAATGGGAAGCGTTTTTTTTTTCTTTCCAACTCGCTGCACATGTTATTATTCCCCGCCCCTGCTAACCCAGAGCCCCTTGAATCCTTCGGGAGGCCCAGTAATTCGGTTTCCGGTTTAACGACATGAAGGACCCCGGTCCGCTACCTGGGACCTTCCTGACCACATTTTTTCTTCATGCTTCAAAGTTTTTGGGTACGCCGGACGGATTAGCGTCGGCCTAAACAACTCTGCTGTTAAAAGGGGAGTTGGTTGCTGTTTGCGTGGACGATGCCTGGACTATGCAGGGTGCCTGAAGTAACGAATAAGGGCTGAGATAGCGAAAGTTAAGCAATTATCTGCAATACGAAACTCTATCAACAGCTTATAATAAGTCAAGTCAGATATCAGTTGGAAGGGGGGCCAGACAGTCAGTAAGGGATTTTAAAGCTGATTCTTACATGAAAGGCAATGCTCACAAGGAAAAAAGTTGTTTTAGATGTGATGGCGTTTCTCCGAAGATTGCGCTGTAGCAGCCTATAGGCATTAGGCTTGCAAACTGCGGTGCACGCAAGCTTCCCAACTTCGGCACAGTGATGCAGCAGCTGCAGCAAAGGCGTGAATGTTGCCGGCTGGTTCTTTTCCACTGTGAACACTACGCTGATACCCTGTAATAGATGTTACAAACCTTCCTTATAAACCGAATTTAAAAAAATCGCGCCAATCCACCCCGTGAATGTGGTTGCAAAGCAAAGCTGTAAACGGCACCCATAACGATTACTCATGCGACGTCACTTAAAATCACTCACATCGCTCTACAAATAGTAAAACCAGAGAGAAGTGAAATGCACTTAACCACACCATTTATTACTTCAAAGAGATATTCTTGGTAAGGTTAAATCAATGCATGATGCATGAACGGTGTTTGGTACAGTTGTATTGGTGTAGCAAGAGGGGAAACTTTTTTTAGAAAATCAAAGTAAGCTCCAATAGACGATCTGCTTCTCCGTCTCTGCGCCGCGGACGGAGGCGACGAGACGGAAAGGTCAGGGTAAGGTTAAGGTATGGTCTGTCTCAGAAGGCGATAATGCTGGATTATCTCCCTGGACGTGACAAGCGGGTGACTGTTCTCGTGCAGCTCCATAGCACGGGAGGTAAAAGCGCAGGCTTGTTGGGTGGGCGTATTTGTTGCCCTCCATTGAAGCGTGAGGCGGTGTCCAGATGAGCTGAATGGAACCGTTTGGGGAGTGGTTTTTTAGCACGCACAGTGCAAGTCAGGACACCCAACCCGACTGGTAATTCCAGTAGGCTTGCTGGGAATCAGCGACTACCCTCCGAACCCCTGTTTGAGTGAGAGTCAAGGTGATGGCTGCCTCTTCTGCTGCCGTCATTTGTTGGGTCGTAAGCGAGGTACACGCAAGGAGGTTGGTTCTGGAGGTAGCCACGATGATGGCGTGCTGCTGCCCTCGATGTTAGGAGAAGTCTGTGTAGATAACTGAATGAGCCCCACCGAGGGTGGTGTTTAGCGCTTGAGCCCGTGCTTTTCGTTGACCCTCGTCATGTGAGGGGTTCATATTTCTAAGCAAAGGGAGCATCTTTAGGTTTAGTCGCCAAGAGTCTGGGAGTACGTCAAGAGGAGTGACATTCTGGGCTGCCCATCCAATCTGGTGAAGCATTCTGTTACCCACCGCAGTTCTGAGTCGGACCTTCTGGTTAGAAAGATGACCTTCTATTAGCTCTTCCACCGTGTTGTGGAGCCCGTGCTAAGCAGCCTCAGTGTGGACTCACTCGTGAGAAGACCAATGGCCTTTTCAACCGCATTCTAAAGATTATATAAAGCATCTCTATGTCTTCCTCGTCGAGAAGAAGATAGGGGTTTGTCGTAAGTAACTCTGGAGAGGACAAAAGCTTCAATTATTCGAAAGGTACCGGATTCTTTTAGGCCTCGCTTCTTGGTGGCAACTCGCCTGATGATGTGTATGATTAGATTAATGCTGTTTTTGAGGCGCTGCAAGGAGACGTCACTCTTGGTGTTGGACTGGAAATGTAGGCCCAGGATCTTGATGCTGGGGTTTGGAGTCATGGCCTGGTCATCAAGGAGTATTGGAATGTATTCCTTGATTTGGAGTGAGGGCGGACGACAAGGAGCTGTGATTTTTTACGTGAACACTGGACGCCACAGGCTTTAGCCCATTGGCGTACTAAAAGTGAGATTCCATGCATTGGTGTGAGCTTCCTTTAATTTTTGTAACTGTTAGCACATGAGCAAGGTGCGCACAGGGCCGCTAGACGGGCGTGAGTGGTCGTGTGACGCTTTCACGTGGCATTCAGCGAGAAGGCAGGGGGTAAACCCGTAGATGTGCTTGGTGAGTACACCATTTGTCTTCCCGGGTTCGCGTGGGCTTGTAGCTGAATCGGTACGTCTATTGGTTCCAGGTTCGATTCCCGGCGGTGCCAGTAAATTATTTTATTTGTTCGCTGGAGTTTTCTGGTGACACCAACGGTCGCGAAAGAACCCTTGGGGGGTAGAGGTAGAAAGCTTTGCTTTAAAAAGACATATTCTGTCAAGCCATAATTACGCAGTACGAGAATTACTGGCGAGTTTCTGTAGTGAAGTTTTTTAAAAGACAAATGAACAGCTGCTTCGAAGACAGAAAAGATGACGCTCAGTTGAAGCAATGCTGTTAATAGCTTGTTCTCCGTAAAACGGTATTTCTGGCAGCTGTTCTCAGTTAGAGAAGTCCGGAATGAAGCCTGGCTGTGACTTAGGAGCCCTCGTAGTAATTAAGGGCGAGAGACTGGCTTTTTAAAGCGCTGTGAACGTCTTAAAAATAAGTCATCAATGAGCTCGAGAAGTGCCATAATCCTAAACGATGTCTAGTCCAATGAAATCACGCCGATTTTTTTCCGGTAGCAAATAGTCCTATTACTTCTTAACACAACCGCTGCGGGATTTAATGTGCAACTAACGCTGCCCCCCCCCCCCACCTTCCTACGCACACTCATTCTCTTGTCAAATGTGGCTACACTTTCGTTTCATGACTGAAAAGCTGTTGCGAGTGAACTAAGTTGGTTTTACACCATGTCTATTGCGAACTAAGTTTGTTTTACAACGTGTTTATTGCAAAAGATGTGGTATTGTGGCCGCAGAGTATTGCATTCGAAGTTAAGGATTATCCATAGACTGTGCGAAAGTTTGACCCGGTTATTTCTAAACGCCTATGCCGTATTTTTAGAGGTTGAACACAGCGAAAACAACAATGCCCATAATTTTGGGGCGTGTGCTTATTATTTGCAACATCTGTACTTCATGTACGGAATGCTGAAAAAAAGCGATACTATGCCGTAATTGAAACAACTGAAATAACGAAAGGGGTGCGTAAGCTGGACGAAAATGCAATAATATGCACGTGTTCCAGCTTCTGTGTCTTTGTGGTACCATTACTTTCATATCATTCGCACAAACGTTCACACAGTGGCTAGACAGAGCCTGTCTGACAAAGTGTCTGGTCTACTGTGAGGTTTTTTGATCTCAATGTGAACATTAATATAAATGCTAACGTACTGCAACGTGGCTGAGGAGCACTGCTTTAATTTGATGAATTTACAGGTGGTAAAATGTAGTTTGATGCCGTGTAATGACAGAACTGTGACGGACAAATACACATTTCAGTCTTTGTGTGCCCGACCTAGATATCAGAATAATACTCAGGCCTATTTTAACAGGAACTTCAGTTGGATGAATTATGTTATGAGTAACGCCCGCCTAGCACTTTCCCACAGTGGACTTGTGACGATATATCTGATTTGAGGGGCGGTGTGGTGACGCCTAAAGTAACTGATAATTAAAATAGATTTTTTTTACTTCTAGCCGGAACTTACAGTGCCTCAAGTTAAAATTAAGAATATTTTGCAATGTTAACAAGGAGGACGAATTGTTAGCAACGATGTAGTTGCCCAGGAAAGGAGGCTATAAAATAAACCCAAGCTTTTTTGCATATGGTGGGGATGGTGAACAGCGATAACGGTGAATGGCTCTTGAACAGCATGGCAGCGTTTAAAGTCGAAAGAAGTACGAGCACATAATGCCTGGAATCGTCTGGGAAGGCCCAGAGGAGCTTCAGTAGCCCGCTTCTACACAGTGCCAGCAACTAGCTAATGCAACAACAAAGCCCATAGCTATATCATTTTGAAGTTCAACACAGAGAAGCTGTACAAGGTTTGATCTGTAATGCTAAAGATTTCGTTTCGTCACAACGGTGTTGAGTCTAGTGTGATGACTGCCGATTTTTTTCTGCTCCCCGAAGTGCATCACAGGTCCCTTGGCACGTTATATTGTGGCGAAACAAGCGGGTAACTAGAAATATTCCTTGTAAACACTGATCCTTCAGTAATGGGACCCGCGCTTTCCATTGAACGCAATTGTCGAGAGCCATCAGCTGCCCAGTCTTTCAGATATAAAAGAAGTTGTATGTTGTCTTCATGGGTGAAAAAGAAGGGATCTGCACAAAGCGGACGATACACAAGACGAAGAAATGAGGAACAACGACAGTACTTGTGTGTTTTTCGTATTTCTTTCTATTGTGTACCGTCCGTTTTGCGCTCCCCTATTTTACAACTTAGAATAAACTTGCCCAAGCCCCAAGATTAGTAAGCCTAACGTGGCATCTTCATTGAAATTGCGAATAGTTTAGTGGGTTTGGACGCTTGTGTGCTGTTGCAAAGGAGGTACCTTACAAATTTTCATTCTGTTCGAATCGAACAAGCAGTGAGAAATCAAAAATTATTTGCATACAATCCGGGCTCCTTCCCACAGCCTACGCGTCTTCACATTAAGTGAAGACGCGTAAGCTGTGGGAAGGAGTCCGGATTGTATGAGCCGTAGGGTAGTTTGTTGTTTTCTGGAAAGGTCAGCGTAAGGCGAAGGTACGGTCTGTCTCAGAAAGCGATAATGCTGGGGTATCTCCCTGAACGTGACAAGCCGGCGACTGTCCTCGTGCAGCTCCATAGCACGGGAGGTAAAAGCGCAGGCTTGTTGGGTGGGCGTATTTGTTGCCCTCCATTTAAGTGTGAGGGGGTGTCCAGATGAGCTGAATGGAACCATTTGGAGAGTGGTTTTTAGCACGCGCAGTGCAAGTCAGGACACCAAACCCTACTAGTAATTCCAGTAGGTTTGCTGGCAATCGATAACTACCTTCCGAACCCCTGGTTGAGCGAGATCCAAGGTGATGGCTGCCCCTTCTGCTGCCGTCATTTCTTGGGTCCTAAGCGAGGTACACGCAAGGAGGTTGGTTCTGGAGGTAGCCACGATGATGGCGCATTGCTGCCCTCGATGTTTGGGGGCGTCTGTGTAGATAACTGCATGATTCCCACCGAGGGTGGTGTTTAGCGCTTGAGCCCGTGCTTTTCGGTGACCCTCGTCATGTGAGGGGTTCATATTTCTAAGCAAAGGGATCATCTTTAGTTTTAGTCGCCAAGAGTCTGGGAGTACGTCAAGCGGAGTGACATTCTGGGCTGCCCAGCCAATCTGGTGAAGCATGCGGTTACCCATCGCAGCTCTGAGTCGGACCTTCTGGTTAGAAAGATGTCCTTCAATCAGCTCTTCCGCCGTGTTGTCGAGCCCCGTGCTAAGAAGCCTCTGTGTGGACGCACTCATGAGAAGACCAATGGCCTGCTCGACCGCCTTTCTAATCATTATATAAAGGACGTCTATGTCTTCCTTGTCGAGAAGAAGACAGGGGGTTGACGTAAGTAACTCTCGATAGGACAAAAGCTTCAATTAATCGAAAGGTACCGGATTCCTTTAGGCCTCGCTTCTTGGTGGCAACTCTCCTGATCATGTGTATGATTTTATTAATGCTGTTTTTGACTCGCTGCAAGGAGACGTCACTCTTGGTGTTAGCCTTGAGATGTAGGCCCAGGATCGTGATGCTTGGGCTTGGAGTGATGGCCTGGCCATCAAGGAGTATTTGAATGCATTCCTTGGTTTGGCGTGAGGGCGGACGACAAGGAGCTATGATTGTTTACGTGAACACTGGAGGCCACAGGCTTTAGCACATTGGCGTACTAGAAGTGAGATTCCATGCATTGGTGTGAGCTTCCTTTAATTCTTGTAACTCTTAGCACATGAGCAAGGTGCGCACAGGGCCGCTAAACGGGCGTGAGTGGTCGCGTGACGCTTTCACGTCCATTCAGCGAGAACGCAAGGGGTAAAACCGTGGATGTGCTTGGTGAGTACACCACCTGTCTTCCCAGTCTTCACGTGGGGTCGTAGCTAAATCGGTAAGACCACGGGCTCTCGCTTTGTTAGTCTACTAGTTCCAGGTTCGATTCCCGGCGGTGGCAGTAAATTCTTTTATTTGTTCGCTGGAGTTTTCTGGTGACACCAACTGTCGCGAAAGAACGCTTGGGGGGTAGAGGCAAAAAGCTTTGCTTTAAAAAACGCCGAGCGCTCGTGAGCGTGTGCCTCGCGGCGACCGCCGAGCGTCCCAGGCTCGCGCAGGGGCTTAAGAGAAAAAAAATTGGCGCCAATCCACTCGGTGAATGTGGTTGGAAAGCAAAGCTGTAAACGGCACCCACAACGATTATCGATGCGACATCACAAATTCACTCACATCGCTCTACAAATCCTGAAACCGGAGAGAAGTGAAATGTTGATTGATTGATTGTAGGGTTTAACGCGCCGACGGAACGCAGGCGATGAGGCGCGCCGTAGTGGAGGGCTCCGGATGAATTTTGACCACCTGGGGATATTTAACGTGCGCCGAAATCTCGTACACACGGGCGTTTTTGCTATTCGCCTCCATCAGAAAAGCGGCCGCCGCGGCCGGGAATCGAACCCGCGACCTCGTGCTCAGCAGCGCAACGCCTTAGCCACTGAGCCACCGCGACGGGTGAGAAGTGAAATGTACTTAACCACACCCTGTATTACTTCAAAGAGATATTCTTGCGCAGGTAAAATTATTGCATGAGGAATGAGCGGTGGTTGGTTGAGTTGTATTGGTGTAGCACATCAGTGGAAACTTTTTTATAAAATAAAAGCTCAAACCCGGTGTCAGACGATCTCACTTCTCCGTCTTTGCCGTAGCGGACGGAGGCGATGAGATCGGTGGCATAGACGGTGGAGGAGGAGGAGGAGGAAAGGAGGAGGAGGAGGAGGAGGAGCTGGAGCTGGAGGAGGAAACACTTTATTAGGTCTTCTGAACGGCCCAAAGTGCGGTCCAGGAGAGTGGTTCCTTCTTCAGTGTAGCCCATATTCAGTCCGCGCCGCCTGTCCACCAGTTGAAGCTGGGTAGGTAGAGAGGGGCTGGATAGCAGCATCTCCCATTGCTCTTGTTAGGTAGTTGACAGAAGGAGAGGAGGTTAAAGGAGGAGCTCAGGAGAAGGAGGAGCTCAGGGCTAAAGTTGCACACCCCGATTATGTGGCAGAGTGTTCCTACTTATGAGCAAAATTTACATGCAGCGTCTTAGCGATTCGGATGCATTAAGTGAACACGCATCCGGTGTGGGAAGGAGCCGGATTATATGAGCCGTAGGGTACTTTGTTCTTCTATGGAAAGGTCAGGGGAAGCCAAAGGTAGAGTCTGCCTCAGATAGCGATAATTCTGGTTTATGTCCCTGATTGAGACAAGCGGGTGACTGCCCTCGTGCAGCTCCATAGCACTGGGGGTGAAAGTGCAGGCTTGGTGGGCGTATTCGTTGCCCTCCATAAAAACGTGAGCAGGTGTCCAGATGAGCTGAATGGAACCATTTTAGGAGTGGTTTTTTAGCACACGCAGTGCAGGTCGGGACACCAAACCCGACAGGTAGTTCTGTTAGGCTTGTTGGGAATTTGTGACTACTTTACAAACCCTTGGTTGAGAGCCAAGGCGACGGCTGCCTCTTCTGTTGCCATCATGTCTTCGGTCTTGAGTGTGGCACAGCAAGGAGGTTGGTTCTGGAGGTAGACACGATGATTACGTGCTGCTGCACTCTATGTTTGGAGGCGTCTGTGTAGATAACTGCATGATCTCCACCGCTGGTGGTGTTGAGCGCTTGAGCCCGTGCTTGTCGGTGACCCTCGTCGTCTGAGGGGTTCATATGTCTAAGCAAAGGGAGCATATTTTTTTCTTGTCGCCAAAAGCCCAGGAGTACATCAAGCGGAGTGATATTCTGTGCTGCCCAGCCAATCTGGTGAAAGATTCAGCAAACCGCCGCAGTTCTGCTCATTCGGAGCTTCTGGATAGAAAGATGACCACCTCTCAGCTTTTGAGAGCCCCGTGATAAGCAGCCTCTCTGGGCACCCTCATGGGAAGACAAATGGCTTGCTCAACCACCATTCTAATCATTATATAAAGCATCTTTATGTCCTCCTTGCCGAGAAGAAGACAGGGGGTTGACGTAAGTGATTCTGGAGAAGACGAAAGCTAATCGAAAGGTGTCGGATTCCTTGAGGCCTCGCTTCTTGGTGGTAACTCGCCGGATCATGTTTATAATTTATTAATGTCGGGTTTGACGCACTGCAAGGATATGTTACTCTTGGTGTTGTCCTGAAGATGTAAACCCAGGATTTTGATGCTGGGGCATGGAGTGATGGTCTGCCCATCAAGGAGTATTTGAATGTGTTTCTTGAGGTATCGCCTGGCGTGAGGGCGGACGACAAGGAACTGATATCTTTTTACGCGAACACTGGAAGCCACAGGCCCATTGGCGTCGTACTAGAAGTGAGACGCCATGGGTTAGTGTGTGATTCCTTTAATCGCTATCGCGTAGAATTTAGCGAGAAGTCAGGCGTTAAGCCGTAGATGTGCTTTGTAAATGCACCACTTGTCTTCGCCGTCTCTGTGTGGGCTCGTAGCTGAATCGGTAAGACTACGGGCTCTTGGTTTGTTACTCTGTTAGTTCCAGGTTCGATCCCTGGTGGTGCAGTAAATTCTTTTATTTCTTTCCGGGAGTTTTCTGGTGACACCAACGGTCGCGAAAGAACCCTTGGGGGGTAGAGGTAGAAAGCTTTGCTTTAAAAAAAATAACTGGCGAAAACCCCAAGGAGCGCCTCAACAGCGCCACAACTGGCTCTACACGTGCTCTGCGGAACCTCGACGTGATTCCAGGAACGCCGCGCATGCGTCGTCCACATACGCGCCGGCGCTGCGCTTTAGCTGTCGTTCAGCGCTACCGCGCATGCCATGCTTGGCATGAGATTACGACGACATCCATGCGTATGACAATGACTACGACTTGCACGGTGCAAAGCGACGACGGAGCATGTAAATGAACAATTTCAAACTTGTACAAATGCATGGTGAAATGTCGTTCAGAGCTCACGTAGAAAGAAATCCTGCAGCTTCACTATGGTTCAAGCCTTGCGCGACTTAGTGCAAGCTTCGCCAGTTTTAAAGCAAAGCTTTTTACCTCTACCCCCCAAGGGTTCTTTCGCGACCGTTGGTGTCACCAGAAAACTCCTGCGAACAAATAAAAGAAGCTGCTGGCACCGCCAGGAATCGAACCTGGAACTAATACAGTAACAGAACGTAAGCCCGTTGTCTTACCGATTGAGCTATGAGCGCACGTGGGAACGGGCAAGGCAGACGGTGCACGGACCAAGCACATCTGCGAGTTTACCCCCTGCGTTCTCGCCGAATTCCATGTGATAGCGTCACGCGACCTCTCGCGCCGCTGTGCGCTCCGCCCACGGCACGTGTAGCGGCCGTGTGCGTACCTTGAGCATGCGCTAACACTTAGAAAAATTAAAGGAAGCTCACACAAACGCACGCAATCTCACTTATAGTTCGCGAATATGCTAAATCCTGTGGCCTCCAGTGTTAACCTCGAAAATCAGACCTTCTTGTCGTCCACCCTTACGCCAAACGACATCAAGGGAGACAGTCAAATACTCTTTAATGGCCAGGCCATCACTCCAAGCCCCATCACAAAGATCCTGTGCCCAGATCTCCTGTACAAAACCAAGAATGACGATCCTTGGGGCGCCTCAAACACTGCATCAATCAAATCATACACATGATCAGGCGAATTGCCACCAAGAGGCGAAGCCTTAGTGGAGCCAATACCCTTCGTATAATTCAAGCTTTTGTCCTCTAGAGAATCACTTACGTCACCCCCTATCTTCTTCTCGGCAAGGATAACGTAAAGATGCTTTATATAATGATTATAAATGCGGTTAAGCGGGCCATTGGTCCTCGCTAGAGTACGTTCACGGAGAGGATGCTTAGGATGGAGCTCCACAACACGCTGGAACAGCTAGAAGCTCCTATTGAGCAGAACTGCACTGGGTCCCCCAATCTTTCACCAGATTGGCTGGGCAGCACGGAATGTCACTCCGCGTGCTGTGCTCCCGGACTCTTGGCGACAACTAAGATGCTTCCCCCTTTGCCTAGAAATATGAACCCCTCACACCACGAGGATCGCCGACAAGCACCGACGCAAGCGATCAGCACCACCCTGGGCGGGGATCATGCAGATATCTACACTTGCGTCTCCCAATATCGAGGGCAGCCGTGCGCCATCATGGCGGCTACCATTACAACCAACCTCCTTGCGTGTGCCTCACTCAAGACCCAAGACATTTTGGCAGCAGAAGAGGCAGCCATCGCCTTGGTCCGAAATATAGTCAACGATTCGAAACAAGCCCAGCAGAATTACTAGCCGGCGTGGGTGTCCCGAGCTGCACTGCGTGTTCTAAAAAAACACTGCCCTACCGACTGCATTCACCTCATCTAGACGCCTGCTCACGCTTCCATGGAGGGCAACGAATGCGCCCACAAACAGGCCTGCACTTTTATCCCCCCCACCCCCCCCCCTAATGCTATGGAGCTCCGCGAGGACAGTTACAGTTACCGGCCTGTCACGTTCAGGGACATAACCCAGCATTATCAACTTCAGAGACACACCCTTCCGCCGCCGCACCCTTAACTTTCTACGGAACAACTACCCTACGGCCCATACCATCCATCGCGTCTTCACTCAAAGCATCCTAATCGGTAGGATGCTGAATGTAAATTTTTCTCAGAAGTAGAAACACTCCTCCACATAATCGGGGTGTGCGACGTTACCCCTGAGCACCCTCCCCTTTTCCCGTCAACTACTCAACAACCGTAATTGGAGATGCTGCTGTCCAGCTCTCTCAGCTGGTGGACAGAGTACAGGTGGCGCGGAATGCATATGGGCTCAAGTGAAGAAGGAACCACTCCCCTCGCCCGCCCTCTGGGCCTTTCAGAAGTGTGAATAACAGTATTTCCTCCTTCGAGTCCTCCTCCATCTCTCGCCGATTTCTTCGTCTCTGTCGGCGGCGTCGGAGACAGAGAAGAGAGATCGTCTAACAGAGGGTTTGAGCTTCCTTTAATTTTATATATATAAAAAAAAGTTTCCACTTATGTGCTTCCCCAATACAACTCAACCACGCACCGTTCATGAATTATGCATTGGTTTAACCTGAGCAAAGAATATCTCTTTGAAGTAATC
This sequence comes from Haemaphysalis longicornis, assembly GCF_048455015.1. Taxonomy (NCBI): domain Eukaryota; kingdom Metazoa; phylum Arthropoda; class Arachnida; order Ixodida; family Ixodidae; genus Haemaphysalis; species Haemaphysalis longicornis. The sequence continues at coordinate 70,399,803 of NW_027526203.1, forward strand.
AAAGGTGTGGTTAAGTGCATTTCACTTGTCTCTACTTTCACTATTTGTAGAGCTACGTAAGTGAATTTAAGCTATGTCGCATGGGTAATTGTTCCGGGGTCCACTTACAGCTTTGCTTTCCAAGCACATTCACAGGGTGGATTGACGCGCATTTTTTTTTTAAAGCAAAGCTTTCTACTTCTACCCCCCAAGGGTTCTTTCGCGACCGTTGGTGTCACCAGAAAACTCCAGCGAACAAATAAAATAATTCACTGGCACCACCGGGAATCGAACCTGGAACTAATGGACAAACAAAGCCAGAGCCCGTTGTCTTACCGATTTAGCTACGAGCCCACGCGAGGACGGGGCAGACAGGTGGTGTACTCACCAAGCACATCTACGGGTTTACCCCCTGCGTTCTCGCTGAATGCAACGGGAAAGCGTCACGCGACCACTCACGCCCGTGTAGCGGCCCTGTGCTCACCTTGCTCATGTTCTAAGAGTTACAAAAATTAAAGGAAGCTCACACCAATGCATCGCATTTCACTTCTAGTACGCCAATGTGCTAAACCCTGTGGCCTCCAGTGTTCACGTAAAAAATCACAGCTCCTCGTTGTCCACCTTCACGCGAAATCAAGGAATACATTCAAATACTCCTTGTTTGCCAGGCCATCACTACAAGCCCAGCATCAAGATCCTGGGCCTACATCTCGAGGCTAACACCAAGAGTGACGTATCCTTGCAGCGCCTCAAAAACAGCATTAATCAAATCATACACATGATCAGGCGAGTTGCCACCAAGAAGCGAGGCCTAAATGAATCCGGTACCTTTCGATTAATTGAAGCTTTTGTCCTCTCTAGAGTCACGTACGTCAACCTCCTGTCTTCTTCTCAACAAGGAAGACATAGAGATGCTTTATGTAATGATTAGAAAGGCGGTCGAGCAGGCCATTGGTCTTCTCATGAGTTCGTCCACACAGAGGCTGCTTAGCACGGGGCTCTACAACACGGTGGAAGAGCTAGCTCGTCATGTGAGGGGTTCATATTTCTAAGCAAAGGGAGCATCTTTAGTTTTAGTCGCCAAGAGTCTGGGAGTACGTCAAGCGGAGTGACATTCTGGCCTGCCCAGCCAATCCTGGTGAAGCATGCGGTTACCCACCGCAGTTCTGAGTCGGACCTTCTGGTTAGAAAGATGGCCTTCTATCACCTAGGGTCACCGAAAAGCACGGGCTCAAGCGCTAAACACCACCCTCGGTGGGTATCATGCATTTATCTACACAGACGCCTCTAAACATCGAGGGCAGCAATATGCCATCATCGTGGCTACCTCCAGAACCAACCTCCTTGCGTGTACCTCGCTTAGGACCCACGAAATGACGGCAGCAGAAGAGGCAACCATCACCGTGGCTCTCACTCATCCAGGGGTTCGGAGGATAGTCACCGATTCCTAGCAAGCCTACTGGAATTACCAGTCGGGTTAGGTGTCCTGACCTGCACTGCGCGTGCTAAAAAAACCACTCCCCAAACGGTTCCATTCAGCTCATCTGGACACCCCCTCACGCTTCGATGGAGGGCAACAAATACACCCACCCAACAAGCCTGCGCTTTTACCTCCCGTGCTATGGAGCTGCACGAGGACAGTCACCCACTTGTCACGTTCAGGGAGATAACCCAGCATTATCGCCTTCTGAGACAGACCGTACCTTCGCCTTACCCTGACCTTTCCAGAGAACAACAAACTACCCTACGGCTCATACAAATAGGTCTCCTTCCCACAGCCTACACGTCCTCACTTAATTCATCCGAATCGCTACGACGCTGAATGTAAATTTTGCTCCGAAGTAGAAACACTCTGCCCCATAATCGGGGTGTGTGACTTTAGCCCTGAGCACCCTCTTCTCTTTCCGTCAACTACCCAACAAGAGCAATGGGAGATGCTGCTGTCCAGGCCATCTCTACGTACCCAGCTTCAGCGGGTGGACAGAACACAGGCCACGCGGACTGCATATGGGCCCCACAAAAGAAGGAATCACTCCCCACAGCTGCAATCTGGGCCGTTCAGTAATCTGAACAGAAGTATTTCTTCCTCCTGCTCCTCCTTGTCTGCCGCAAATCTCGTCGTTTCCGTCCGCGGCGCAGAGAAGAAGTCAGATCGTCTAAGACCGGGTTGGAGCTTTAATTTTATAAAAAAAGTTTCCACTCTTAGGCTACACCAATACAACTCCACCAAACACCGTTCATGCATCATGCATTGATTTAACCTTACCAAGAATATCTCTTTGAAGTAATAAATGGCGTGGTTAAGTGCATTTCACTTTTCTCTGGTTGTACTATTTGTAGAGCGATGTGAGTGAATTTAAGTGACGTCGCATGGGTAATCGTTATGGGTGCTGTTTACAGCTTTGCTTTCCAACCACATTCACGGGGTGGATTGGCGCGATTTTTTAAAGCAAAGCTTTTTACCTCTACCCCCCAAGGGTTCTTTCGCGACCGTTGGTGTCACCAGAAAACTCCAGCGAACAAATAAAAGAATACTGGCACCGCCGGGAATCGAACCTGGAACAAATAGACTAACAAAGCGGGAGCCCGTTGTCTTACCGATTTAGCTACGAGCCCACGCGAAGACTGGGAAGAAAGGTGGTGTACTCACCAAGCACATCAACGGGTTTACCCTCTGCGTTCTCGCTGAATGCCACTTGAAAGCGTTACGCGACCGCTCACGCCCATCTAGTGGCCCTGTGCGCACCTTTCTCATGGGATTAGAGTTTAAAAAATTCAAGGAAGCTCACACCAATGCATGGCATCTCACTTCTAGTAAGCCAATGTGCTAGAGCGTGTGGCCTCCAGTGTTCACGTAAACACTTACAGCTCCTTGTCGTCCGCCCTCACGCCAAATCAAGGAATACATTCAAATACTCCTTGATGGCCAGGCCATTACTCCAAGCCCCAGCATCAAGATCCTGAGCCTACATCTCGAGGCTAACACCAAGAGTGACGTCTCCTTGCAGCGCCTCAAAAACAGCATTAATCAAATCATACACATGATCAGGCGAGTTGCCACCAAGAAGCTAGGCCTAACGGAATCCGGTACCTTTCGATTAACTGAAGCTTTTGTCCTCTCGAGAGTTACTTATGTCAACACCCTGTCTTCTCGACAAGGAAGGCATAGAGATGCTTTATATAATGATTGGAATACCGTCGAGCAGGCCATTCGTCTTCTCATGAGTGCGTCCACACAGAGGCTGCTAGCACGGGGCTACACAACACGGTGGAAGAGCTGATAGAAGGCCATCTTTCCAACCAGAAGGTCCGGCCATTGTTCTTCTCATGAGTGCGTCCACACAGAGGCTGCTAGCACGGGGCTACACAACACGGTAAAAGAGCTGATAGAAGGCCATCTTTCCAACCAGAAGGTCCGACTCAGAACTGCGATGGGTAACCGCATGCTTCACCAGATTGGCTGGGCAGCCCAGAATATCACTCCGCTTGACGTACTCCCAGACTCTTGGCGACTAAAACTAAAGATGCTCCTTTTGCTTAGAAATATGAACCCCTCACATGACGAGGGTCACCGAAAAGCACTGGCTGAAGCGCTAACCACCACCCGCGGTGGGGATCATGCAGTTATCTACACAGATGCCTCCAAACATCGGGGCAGCAATACGCCATCATCGTGACTTCCTCCAGAACCAACCTCCTTGCGTGTACCTCGCTTAGGACCCAAGAAATGACCGCAGCAGAAGAGGCAGCCATCACCTTGGCTCTCGCTCAACCAGGGGTTCGGAGGGTAGTCATCGATTCCCAGCAAGCCTACTGGAATTACCAGTAGGGTTTGGTGTCCTAACCTGCCCTGTGCGTGTGAAAAAAACCACTCCCCAAACGGTTCCATTCAGCTCATCTGGGCATCCGCTCACGCTTCAATGGAGGGCAACAAATACGCCCACCCAACAAGCCTGCGCTTTTACCTCCCGTGCTATGGAGCTGCCCGAGGACAGTCACCAGCTTGTCACGTTCAGGGAGATAACCCACCATTATCGCCTTCTGAGTCAGACCGTACCTTCGCCTTACCCTGCCCTTTCCAAAGAACAACAAACTACCCTACGCCTCATACAGTCGGGGCTCCTTCCCACAACCTACGCGTCTTCACTTCATGTATCCGAATAGCTACGACGCTGAATGTAAATTTTGCTCAGAAGTAGGAACACTCCGCCCCGTAATCGGGGTGTGCGACTTTATCCCTGAGCACCCTCCTCTCCTTCCGTCAACTACCCAACAAGAGCAATAAGAGATACTGCTGTCCAGGCCCTCTATACCTACCCAGCTTCAGCGGGTGTACAGACCACAGGCCGCGCGGACTGCATATGGGCTCCACAGAAGAATCACTCCCCAGGGCTGCACTCTGGGCAGTTCAGAAATCTGAACAGAAGTATTTCTTCCTCCTCCTCCTTCTCTGCCCCAAATCTCGTCGCCTCCGTCCGCGGCGCAGAGACGGAGAAGACAGATCGTCTAACACGGGGTTGGAGCTTACTTTACTTTTATAAAAAAAGTTTCCACTCTTGAGCTACACCAATACAAATCAACCAAACACCGTTCAGGCTTCATGCATTGATTTAACCTTAACAAGAATATCTCTTTGAAGTAATAAATGGTGTGGTTAAGTGCATTTCACTTCTCTCTGGTTTTCTATTTGTAGAGCGATGTGAGGGAATTTAAGTTACGTCACATGGGTAATTGTTATGGGTGCCGTTTACAGCTTTGCTTTCCAACCACATTCACGGGGTGGATTGGCGCGATTTTTTTCTCGTGGTTTGGTTTTCGTGGCTGCCGTAATTTGTAGCCAGATTAAGTATAAAAATCATTTTCCATGAATGCAATGTTCAAAAATTTGCAATGTTCAAAACTGCAATGTTGAAAATACTCGCAGTAAGGCGCGCTTTGCGCTGGGCGGAAGAAAACCCGGCTGCGGCGACGAAGCGCCGTGGCAACTTCCGTTGTCATTTTTAAGTTGTAGCAGAGTATAGGCTATTTTATCAACCCGTTTCCTGGATGTGGATCTTTGTTTTTGGGCAGAGTGCTATTCTTGTTAGCTGTTGCTCCAGTAGCGCTGACAGTGTGCAGGAGTTAGTGAATGCTGTCAGCACCTTTCCGCTCCTCACTGAGCTGTGCATGTGAAGTGACATCACAAGTTCTTGCCAAACGTCAGAGGAACTTGGCTACGTCACTTTCTTTTCCTTACCACAAGCGTGACGTCACGCTGATGTCCATTTTCTCCGCGACGTTCGCCGTGCTGTTCTGTTGCTGCGACAAATGAGACCAAATTAAAAGATCTGCCACGTGTCGGTGGCTGTTTATTCTTCAGCCAAGAGGTTATGTCGAGCAAAGGAAGCAAACTTTTAAGCTAGCAAATATATTGTGTAGGGGGAGCGATACGCATGCAAGGGAAATACGTGGGGCTTAATACATAAAAGAGAAGTGATACGATCATACCTCGGCAAAGTTGGCGCGGCTCACTCAAACTCACTCACAATTTTTTTTTCGTATTACCACTCACTCAAACTCAGACTCAATGCTGAACAGCACATCTGCACTCACTCAAACTCAAACTCACATTGAACGCAAAACTCAGAACTCACTCGCACTCAAAACTAAAAATGTACTCAGAACTCAAAATGTACTCAAACTCAAAATGTAATCAAAACTCAAAATGTACTCAAACTCAATATGGACTCAAAACTCAAAATGTACTCAAAACTCAAAATGTACTCAAACTCAGTGTACTCAAACTCGAAATGGACTCAAAACTCAAAATGTACTCAAACTCAAAATGGACTCAAAACTCAAAATTGACTCAAAACTCAAAATGTACTCAAACTCAAAGTGAACTCAAAACTCAAAATTTACTCAAAACTCAAAATGTACTCAAACTCAAAATGTACTCAAAACTCAAAATGTACTCAAAACTCAAAATGTACTCAAACTCAAAATGGACTCAAAACTCAAAATGTACTCAAAACTCAAAATGAACTCAGAACTCAAAATGGGCTGAGAACTCAAAATGAATTCAGAACTCAAATGGCCTCCCAGAGATTGACAGTGAGAGAGTGAGAGTGAGAGTGTGAGAGTGAGAGTGAGAGTGAGAGTGTGAGTGTGAGAGTGTGAGTGTGAGAGTGAGAGTGTGAGTATGAGTGAGAGTGTGAGTGAAAGTGAGAGTGTGAGTGAGAGTGAGTGGGAGTGTGAGTGTGAGTATGAGTGAGAGTTAGAGTCAGAGTCAGAGTGAGAGTGTGAGTGAGAGTGAGAGTGAGAGTGAGACTGAGAGTGTGAGTGTGAGTGAGAGTGAGAGTGAAAGTGAGAGTGTGAGTGTGAGTGAGTGAGAGTGTGAGTGTGAGTGTGAGTGTGATTGAGAGTGTGAGTGTGAGTGTGATTGAGAGTGTGAGAGTGAGAGTGAGAGTGAGTGTGAGTGTGAGTGAGAGTGAGAGTGAGAGTGAGTGTAGTGAGAGTGAGTGTAGTGAGAGTGAGAGTGAGAGTGTGAGTAAGAGTGAGAGTGTGAGTGTGAGTGTGTGAGAGTGTGAGTGTGAGAGTGTGTGAGAGTGTGAGTGTGAGAGTGTGAGAGTGAGTGTGAGTGTGAGTGTGAGTGTGAGAGTGAGAGTGTTAGTGTGAGTGTGAGTATGTGTTAGAGTATGAATATGTGTGAGAGTGAGAGTGTGAGTGAGAGTGTGAGTGTGAGTGAGAGTGTGAGTGTGAGTGTGAGTGTGAGTGAGAGTGAGAGTGTGAGTGTGAGTGAGAGTGAGAGTGAGAGTGTGAGTGTGAGTGTGAGTGAGAGTGTGAGTGAGAGTGTGAGTGTGAGTGTGAGTGTGAGTGTGAGTGTGAGTGAGTGTGAGTGAGTGTGAGTGAGTGAGTGAGTGAGTGTGAGTGAGTGAGTGAGTGTGTACCTTTTGCTATATACCTTTTGCTATATCCTCATAATTATAACCAGAAAGCATTTTTATATTTGTCCCACGTGATCCCCTAGACGAGACCTTTATTTTGATACCCCACACACCCCAGAAGGGTCATATGGAATTCATACCAGTCAAACTAACCACGACTCTCATGACTGTAACTAGGACGCATTATTTAAGTGTCCCACGTGATTCCCCTAACTGGAACCTTCAATTTGACGCCCCACATGCTTCAGTGGCCTCACCTTGAATTTAACCCAATCTATGACTCATAATGACTATCTCATGATTCGAACTACGAAGCCTTTTTTATTTGTACCACGTGATTCCCCTCGTCAAGACCGTAAATTTGATACCCTACACGCCCTAGCGGGGTCACTTCGAATTTTACCCCAATATAAGACTCGCCATGACAATCTCATGGTTATAACCAGGAAACATTTTTGTATTTCTCCCACGTGATTCCGCTCATCAAGACCATTAATTTGATACCCATCACATCCTAGCGGAATCAATTTGAATGTTAAACCAATCAATGACTAACCATGACTATCTCATGATATAGCCCTACCACACTTTTGTCCCACGTGATTTGATGCCCCGGACACACAGTGGCATCATTGTGAATTTTAACCTAATTTATGACCCATTTGGACTATGTCATGATAATAATCAGGAAGCACGTGTTTACCCTCATCGAGACCTTTAATTTGATACGCCACACGTCTTAGCGTCGTGAACTTGAATTTTAACCGAATCTATGACTTACCATGACTACGTCATGATATATCCATAACTAATTTTCGTCCCCAATCATTCCCCACATCGAGACCTTGAATTTGATTCCCCACGTGCCCTCGCAGCGTCATTTTGAATTTTAACCCAATCTATGACTCATTATGACTGCCTGATGACTACAGTCACGAAGCATTTTTTTATTTACCCCGCATGATTCCGTTAATCCGAGCCTTTCATTTGATACCTTACACGCTTAGCCTCATCAGTTTTACTTTTCACCCAATCTAATGTGGTCATTATTCTGTCTTAAAGGAGCCATGAAGAGAAAATACAACTTCGTTTAATTTGAAAGAACTAGGATTCAGTATCTCAGTCAGCTTCATTAGAGCCACAAGAGATGTTTTTTAGCGAAAAAAACGCAAGAACTATTTAAAAACTTTCAAATTTTGCGCCACATTGACGTGTTATGAGCAACAATGACGTCATACGGGCCAACTATAAAATATAATTTTCAGTGCGTTAACTGCACGTTAGCATTCAAGTGATGCGGTCAAATGGAACTAGAGGCCCCATTACAGACGTCCAGTCATGTGACGTCGCGACAGGTCAGTTAGGCGGCCGCCAATCGCACAAACAAGGTTCCGTGACGTCATAGAAAAGTTGCGGGAAATTGGCTAGGGGGTCGCCTCGGCTTTACACGTTTTCTTTAATACCTCCGTTATTTGTTCGAAGATTGCGATGATATTGGTATCATTGTTATCGGGACTAAGCAGTCTTTCTAATAAACCCAACTTGTATTTTGTCTTCATGGCTCCTTTAAGGGGTGCTGCCTAGTCAATTCAGCTAATTCATTTGAAACAACAGAAAGGACAGCCCCCGCCCCCATTTCCCCCCGGCTCTCACCTCTTCCTTTATGACCCCTAGTATATCAAGCTGTTAACAGTAGCAGGCGATCAACCAGCACGCCAGCGCCGCCGTGTGCTTTCCCACCACCCTTTCCCACGCTCTTAGCGGATCCCTCAGGAGGAAAAGTTAAGACAACCCTTTTTTTATGACCTCACCAGTCAATTATCACTCACGCGCCAAGCCGCGAAAATTAGGTATACAGCAAGTGGTTATGGCCATGAAAATTCAACAAGAAACTAAAAAAAATCAGACACCCCCTCCCTCCCAACCGATCATGCAGATCGCGATTGGTGCCGTACCCGCAGGTAACCTGAATTCCGAGCCCACAGTGACGCATGAAACTTAACAGCCAACCATAGCTGCCCGCTGGGCTACTCATATGTACTCAAACTCAAAATGGACTCAAACTCAAAATGTACTCAGAACTCAAAATGGACTCAAACTCAAAATGTACTCAGAACTCAAATGGACTCAAACTCAAAGTGTACTCAGAACTCAAAATGGACTCAATTTCAAATTGTACTCAGAACTCAAAATGGACTCAAACTCAAAATGGACTCAAACTCAATATGAACTCAGAACTCAAAATGGACTCAAACTCAAAGTGTACTCAGAACTAAAAATGGACTCAAACTCAAAATGTACTCAGAACTCAAAATGGACTCAAACTCAAAATGTACCCAGAACTCAAAATGGACTCAAACTCAAAATGTGCTCAGAACTGAAAATGGACTCAAACTCAAAATGTACTCAGAACTCAAAATGGACTCAGAATTCACTAGGTCTCAGGCGTACTCAAACTCAATCGGACTCTAACTCAGCCGGGATCACTCGGCTCAAACTCACTCAAGCTCAAACTCACCATGCCACACTAGCCTCGTGCTCACTCAAACTCAAACTCACGCGTGATTTTGAGTCCAACTGAGTCTGAGTGAGTGGACTCATGAGTGAGTTTGCCGACCTCTGGATACGATTGTGTCAACAGGCCTGCATACTAGTGAGTTGAACAGTATTGAAGAGTGTGTTTATTAGGCTGTGAACTTTCTTCATCACAATTTTTTGCGTACATGTGCAGCGGTGTGCCCCTAATTTGTGCTGGGGAGTGTTATTGCATTGCATAAAAGTTATTTACTACTCTGCGCCAGTCCTTGTCAGCTGCTGTCTCTGTGGTTGTCAATTTTTCCACAGTCTACAAGTATTGTTTCAGGCCATTGATTGAACCTTTGTCACACAAATCCGATGCAAGTATTAGGAGGTGGCATTGTTGAAATAGTACGGTGGCACTAACAGGCTTCTGTATATATTAGGGCAAAATTAGGATTAGGGCACGACAAAAAGGGGGGGGGGGGGCATATGTGGTGTCAAATAAATTGCCTCAAAATTTCAAGGACACATAAAGTAACGTGTTCGTTCTGCTGCAAACAGTATTCCATTTTAAAATTGAGACTAGTCTGTGTGGTTGCTTTCTTCATGTAATTTGAGGACCAGAGAATATAATACTCAAAATGCTGCTTCGTATTAGATCCACTGGACCTGAACGAAGGTCAAGGGCGAGGCTTCTGCAAGTTATCGTGTTACATCTCAGTTTTTTATGTGCTCGTGCAGAAACCCACGAAGTGCCTGTATGATTAGTACAGAATTTAATAGCGTTTGAGTTGACTAAATTGAAGTTAACGTGACACTGCAGATCCCTTGAATCCTCAGACATGTTGAAATCATTGGCCACTAAAGGAGTAAACTGCAAGGTGTCCGGCGCCGTCATAAGTAACTGGAGCACGGCAGCTGTGGCCGAACTGTATCGGAGCGCCGTGTAGCTGCACCGGCGGTAAATGAAAGGACAAGAACACGCATGCGCGCCTGCCGACGGCGATAGCCCATCTATACCTCTCAAACCCCTTTTTAAATTTGGCTTCGAGCATTGCTCGCAGCACAGTGCTCTTGGCGACGGCGCTGATAGCAGAGACGATTGTCGCCGCGTCTCTTGCGCCCTTCCAGCTGCCGGAGAATCGGCGCGCTGTCACAGGAATTTGTAGTGAGTTTTTCGTTCAAATATTTTTGCGTGTGCGCGCTATCAGCGCCATCGCCGAGACGAGTGTGCTGCGAACAATGCCTGAAACCAGGTTAAAAAAAGTGGTGCGAGAGGTGTAGATGGGCTATCGCCGTCAGCAGGCGCGCATGCGTGTTCTCGTCCTTTCATTTACCGCTGGTGCAGCTACACGGCGCTCCGATACAGTTCGGCCACAGCTCCCGTGCTCCAATTACTTATGACGGCACCTGTACCTTCTCTATCACCTTGAGCAAAAAAGCTCCACTTGATGTCTAGAAACGGCTGTTGAATATTCTCCAGATGCATCATAGCAGTCAGCATGTCACTTTAGGTGTTCGTTTTGTACTACAGAGTAATTCAGCCCCTATGTTCCGAATTTGCATCACCGTTTTTTAGTTGAGTTAGTAGCCACCTTCCTGCAATTCTTCTTTATATCAGATGTTTGCTTTTTTTCTGGCCAAGGAAACAATCCTGACTGTCAGATGACAAACTTTTGTGTGCTTTTTTGAAGTGCACTATAAAGATGAAAAAAAACAGTCAGCTCGTTTTTACGCAGTATTGAATGAAATAGGGAAGTTTCTTTTATTGATACGAGGTAAACTGGTTTATTAGTTTATAATACAAAAAATCGGTAAGTACAATTAGATGTAAAGAAATTTGGTGCCGGCCTACATAGGATGGGGAAAAAATCTCGTTCGGTATGTGCAAAGGTCAGTACAGCTACTATTTTTTCATGTGCTGATCAGGTAATTTGTTTTTGTGATTTGTAGATGTAATAGTTAAAGGAGAACAAAAGCGCGCCTTTCGTGTTGGACAGTTTCTACATTGAGGCAAGTGGTACAGGGAAGCTAAAAAAGTTTTTTATGTTAATAGACAAGTTGTATCATAGAACCACATTTTCTGCCTAGAGAATATTTTAGTAGTTGTCCACCTGCATTCCAGCTCCGTAGACGAGGCTCTTGCATCGCCTTGTAGTAGTTACGTTACCTGCATTACCACTCTGAGTACCCGCTATATATGATAAAAAGGCGGCTCGCACTTTCCGTTTTTGCAAAGAAATGAAATTTTGCAAAGAAATGAAAAAAAAAAACACAATTCACCAACTTCTGGTTTCTTGACATTTGTGAATTCTTAGTTATCATTATCTCCGTACACGACGTCCGATGTTGGGTGGGATCGTTTAGCTTGGTATAAATTGGAAATATCTTGCGCTTTTTTTCTAGCTCTTCATGTTCACGCCGAAATTTAGGTCAATACGCTGGCACATTACCTTATGCGAGCTGGGTGCTCATGTGGCCTAATAATTACTTTTACAACCTTACGGCCAGTGCCTCAATTACCCAGCCCTCTCTGCTATCTCAGCATGCTGGTCTAGCTAGAATAAATGTATGAAATTTTTGCAGTGAACCAACGAAGACTACGAGTTGATGCTCTGGCACTTGTTTTCGTAAGCTTAAAAAAGGTTTCAAGTATCATCACCAATAAGGTAGCGCAGTTTAGCTTTAAATTATTAAATTAAAGGCTGATATGTGGCTTTCTAAGATGTAAAATACTTTTGGAGTGGTAGTTAGTTGGTGAATTGGAAACACGGTACAATACTTACAAGCACTCATTAATGTCCGGCAATAACCTGCTTGTTGTCTTGGCCAGAAAAAAAAGTCAGCATTGGTGTGCTCGTGTCGATACTGACCGTATTTCCGTAGCGTGAAACATTCTGGGAGCAGCCACTCCGCGGTGTGAAACGGCCTAGATGTGCACTCAATAAAGGTCTAAATAGGCCGTTATACAGCACATTTTGCATAGCTATATGAGAAGTAGGGCATGGTAAGTCTATAGTTCATCTTTACGAACACTCTAAACTTTGGCTTGCGTGAGCGGCTTCTGCTTGAACTAGCCCATGATAACTATATAGTTCATGTTAAGAAACTGTCTACACTTTGGCTTGCGTCAGTGGGGTTTGCTTTCTCGACTACCCGCGAGGCTGTGTCAGCGAAAACATTGCGTCAATTTGTTTCTTTATAGATATATTTGTGTTCTGGTTTACTTATCTATCCTTGAAAAATCGCTTTAAGCCATTAATTGCTTGAACCGCCATTGAACGGTGTAGATATTCTTTGCAGCTAGTCGTTTACTGGCAATTCAATGTTAATGCTAAATATTCTTTCTAGAATGGTTTTCTTTTCTCAGAACAAGATGCGTTGAATATCAGAGTGTAAATATTTGTAGGTACCTCGAAGTGCATTGCTGAGTTTGGTGACGTTGTTAGCTATGTGTGATGCACATAACTAATGTTCTTTTTCTGTGTTTTTCCTAGCTGCCGGCACTGTTCCTAATGTGAATATGGCAACTATGGCTTCCATTGGAAGAAAGCGGCTGTACTCTGTACGCGACCAGAATGGCGGTCGCATGAATCGGAAGCAGCATGAATGTATGAGCAGGAATTAAGGTAATAAATCTGCACCAAATTTTGTAATCAACACAGTTTTTGTGAATCACTGAATTTTATTTCTTCCTTGTAAGCACGAATTATTGCTGTTACAAGGTTATAAATTCTGCACTTTGCAGTACAAGCGACTAGGCTATAGGGTTGTATGACTGCGTGAAGAGTGCAATTATAACATTTCTTCAGCGGAATGCCCGGACTACACATTAAGTTGCACAGCTCACTTTATACCGTGGCTGAGCGGCCAGCATACATCAAGGGTTTAGTCATGTAGAGTCATGGGCAAATGAAACGGGAATACCAAAATATGAACCATGCGAAAAATGCACTCGCGATGACTCCCTGATGCGAAATATGAGTGCAGCGCAAGCTGCAGTTCGCTGAGCACGAGGACTTGGTTTCTATTCCTGGCCGCGGTGGCCGCTTTTCTGATAGAGGCACAAAGCAAAGACGCTCGTGTGTACGAGATTTCGGTGCACGTTCAAGATGCCGAGGTGGTCAAAATTATCCCGGAGCCCTCCACTACGGCTCGCCTCATCGCCTGCGTTCCGCCGGAACGTTAAACCTTACAATCAATCAATCAATCAATCAATCAATCAATCAATCAATCAATCAATCAATCAATCAATCAATCAATCAATCAATCAATCAATCAATCAATCAATCAATCAATCAGCGAGCTGCAGTTTTCTCGGTCACGGCGCATATCTGCTGCGTTTCAGGAAGTGATCGCGTGATAGCAAACACACGGCGGCGCGTGCTACTCTGCAGTTATCTGGCAGCGCGTCGCCGCCGCCAGCCAGCGGACTGTTGAACCTCCCGCGCAAATGTCACGTGGTCCGGACTAGCTACGCAAGGGAAGCAGAGGGCATGCTGTTGCAAATTGGGTTTGAACATCCCGCGCAAATGTCACGTGGATTAGCGGCGAACGAAACCGCGTTTGGGGAGGGCGAGGGCGGAGAGGGCACTGCGTGTCCGGCGACGCGTGAAAGAAGAGCCAGGAGGAGGCAGTAAGAGAGATTATGCCATAGCCGCGCGTACCGCCCTCCTTCTCACCGTTCGCTAGGCACTCCTCTCCGTCTTCTTTCCGCCCTCGCTGCTCCGTTAATTCACTCGGTTGCGAGGATTCCTGGCCCGCAAAGCCCAAGTAACGGCGGTTAGAGGGCTGCGCTCTAAAAGTAGCGCGATTTCTATTCAATGAAGGTCAAAATGATGCGTGGCTTAGTTCCAAAATCAAAGGTGGGAAATGTGGCTTTCCAAATATACCAATAGCTCGCCATATTGGACCTCAACTAACAGTATGTTCTAGTTTGGCGTGAGATCTCGTTCATTATTTCGTGTTCGCATTTCATTTGTCCATGACTGCACACCTGTGCTGCCAGGCCTTGTGTTGAACCATCGTGGACACCTGCGTTCTTCATTCCAGCAGGCCCTCGTCGTGCTCGGTGTAACATCGATGGAAAATACGGGGAATTGAGCTCATGGTAGCATCAAGAGTATGGGCCATTACTAAGTCACAGGCATGTTCAACGCGTGCTCTAGATTGCTGTAAGATCCCTATGAAAGTCGTGATACCTTCCTAAACGACTGGGAAATGGTCGGTTCTATGGGGTTGTCGTCCACTCCCCATTCAGCGGATATGGGGAACAGAAGATACTATTCACCTGCATGAGTACTTGTAGTGTGCAGTCTTGTATCTTCGCTCTTCTTGGGCGAATGGACAAGCTCCAGGGGACATGACAAAATTTTCAATGAGGTGACCTCGTGCTTCATTGTGTGCATAGTCCCAAAGAGTGAAGAGCGGGTTTAGGTCACCCATTTCACATGTATGGTCCTAGAGGCTTGTTTATTAATGTCCCGAATTCCTCGCTGGTTACACGATAATCAAACGGATGCACAACGACAACATTTACAAGCGTGGTAAAAAGGGTTGGCCTGATGGGAACTGCCTCAAGGCTACTAAGACGGGGGAGGTCCCACTGAGAAAGCTTGGCTGTAAAAAACGGTCCCCGCATTCGGAATCAAACGCGTGTCCCTCGCGTCACGAAGCCGTCGGCTATGCGACTGCGCCATTCCAACACGGTTTAAGCAGTGGACTTGGAGTTGGTGCATAAATGTGCAAGGTTGGACAGAAAAATCATTCAGCCCTCCGACTAAAGAAGACCATAGTTAAACGAGAAGCTTTCTTTGTGCCAAATGAAATGACGAAAAGTTAAAGTCAAAGCTGCTGCGTTCAAATGTTCAAACTTCATGCGACTCAAAGGGGAAATTCAACGAGCCAAAGTCCAAATCGTCTGTGAGCCAAAGCTGAAATGCAGACGAAAACCAAGGAATTCCTCACGAGCACGCTTCGCATTCAACTAGCACCTCAGTTATACGGAGAGGTGCCTCATATTACGAATAACTTTGTACACATCGTGCGGATTTTTAAGGCGAAGCTGTATATTCCAAGGCGAAAGAAAATTCCAGTGGTCCAATCTCCTCTGGTGGAACCCCAGGCACGTGTACGAAAAAAACTGGTTGGAGGGAAGATGAAAGGGTATGTCTCCTGCCACGCGCGTGGCCCCCCCGCAACCGCTGCTGCCACGCAGAAGTGACGTCAAGCTAAAGTAATCACGTGACTTCCCGTCACGTCACAAAACAAACGTCATATTTACGTCATTTGCTGATGTCGCTTTTTTGTGTTAACGACGACGGCAGTAGGGTGTTCACGTCTTGTGTCCCGATGTTCTCCGCCCGTGGTTCGAATGGCAGGCCTGACGCATCGCTACGTCCTTATCTCCCTGTACAGCGGCTGCCTCGCGGCGCTTTTTTCTTGTTGGGAGGTGTGCTTGTAATTATTTAAATTGGGTATTTTTTATGAACTTGCTGTTGCACGTCTTGGTAAGCCTAACCCATTGTTTTCTGCACGCTGCTTCGCCCCGCTTTTTACATGCTCCTAGAACTGTAGTGTTGTCGTTTAATATTTTGTAAGCTTCCGGTTGTCTTGCAGTTCGCGTGATATCGGCTTTATGCGCCTTCATTTGTTGTCTACTTGTGCCTCGCTTCTTCATGCCAAGCCCTGTGCTCGGATTATGGAGTTGTGGCTCAATTATAAAACGTTGGGATCAGTATTTTCCATCGCGTCGCGCCGTGGCTAACGAGGTAGCTATCTTTGATGACATGCCAACGCGAGCGACGTAATGTCAGCGTGTGCACAAATCGAGTGTCGTCAGGTAGCGCACGGCATCATCGAACGCAATCCGACCTCGCATGTAGCTTCTGCATTTTTCCCCCGGGGCAGTAGTACTATCGCCGAGAAATGTATCCTGACTATTCCGCAGAAACGATCTGTGCACGTGGCGCTGCAGAATCCGTGCATGGAGCGCAGCTTCACTTCCGTGGGTGGAGCCCATCTGCCCGTCCAAAAATATCTACTCAAGATACCACTGAAACCATTCGCTGACTGGCTGGATTCTTGTGCAAGGAGGCTCAAGGTCCAACTGTTCAAGCATGGGAGAAGTGCAGCCGATAAGATCGCCGTGTGAGCCAAGTATGGAACTTCTGCTAATAGTCCTTAAAAGTCTGGTGTGCATAAGGTTAACAAGTGACAGTTCAGTTATTGTTCATCTATGCTCAGATTTGTTGCTTAGAGTACCATTGTGCTTTCAACTTGGAAAGTCTTAATGAAATAATAGGCAAGGCTTAAATTTACTGCTTGGCTTTTATTTCCCTTTCCTTCGCTCCAGTACCTTTCGCCTCCTCCAACCTGGTTAGGCAACAAAACTTCCTCCTGCATCTGCTTTGAGTATGTATTTTGATAGGCTGGTTCCTTCTTTACTCTTGTGTTTGGCTTGGTTGGAATTAAACATAAGCAGCCACAATACGTTCATTCACTCGCAGCAGGATGGGCTAATGATGATGAGAGCTTATCTCGGAAACTTGCAGTCTATGCCCAAATTCCAAGTGGCTGTGACATCTATATGCCCATCCCAAGCACTCTGCGGAGTTCAACTTGACACTAATACTTGTATTCGCAACTGGTAAAGCGTGCTTAAGCGTCTACTGTCCAAGCCTTTGCGGTAGTGAACAAGGAGAGCTTCCAATTGTGAGGGGACGTTTCACATGCTATTGCTTTTGAACTCCGCACTGTGTAAACTGTTTTGGAAAATTGCTCAAGTGAATTTACTATGTGGTAAGGGGCATTATAAAATGTCCC
Organism: Haemaphysalis longicornis; assembly: GCF_048455015.1. Taxonomy (NCBI): domain Eukaryota; kingdom Metazoa; phylum Arthropoda; class Arachnida; order Ixodida; family Ixodidae; genus Haemaphysalis; species Haemaphysalis longicornis. Next base: position 70,417,052 of record NW_027526203.1, read on the forward strand.
CACATTTCGTTCACAATGATGCAAGTCTCGTCAGAAGCCAGCTGCTAGAAAACACAATCACAGATTGTGTGTTGTGTGCCCTTTAGCTGCTTCTTTTTCTTCCACAAAACGATCACTTAAACAATCCTCTAAGCCAAAAGGCTTGAAAAATAGTTTACCAAGTACAACTTCGGGGTAATGGTTGGTGTCGAGCGTGACATTGCCCATTCCCGAGAGTACCTCTTAATAGTACCTTGTGCAAGAACTAGAGCCAAGGCCACGTGCGTGGATGTGAATGTCTGTCGGTGGTTGTGAAAGTTGCAGTACAGCTGGCAGCTGTATGGATCATGGGTGGCTTTAACAATAAAATGGCTGCTGAACGTACTTTTTCTCTCGTATCAATGAGCAGCATGTGAGCATTGATAAGTGCTACACTGTTGACATTTTTGTTACACAAAAGCAGGCCATGTTAAGGCCCCCTGGCAAATATTCATGAAAAAACTGGACAAAAAAGCTGCCAACACAAGGAAACCATGTTGATCACGGCACCTTTGCTAGTACTTCAGTACCGTTTATCAGCGCTGTGTTTTTCCCCCCAACTAGTAAACTATCCCAGCGTTGCACCTTAAGCGAGAAATCAAACACTTGCTTGTCAATGACAAGTGATCTGCCAAACTTCCGTGTCTATGCAAAAAGTGAGTAGCTCTACTTTCTGTGCACTGTTTGTGGTGTGAAGCTCCGTTTCTAAACAAAATGCCAGGGTTCTTCTGGAAGATGCACAGCATTAAAACCTCAACAAAAAAAGGAATACACAAGCGATACTTTCTTGCACTACACTAGAGTCCTGCGGGAAAGCCAAACCAGCAAGTGATCTTTTTCTACAAAGCGCTGCAGAGGAGCAAAGAAAAAGATTCCTTTTTGCGGACACCAAAGCTACGCTGGAAAGCCAAAATGTGTGGTGTCTGTTACTGCAGATTTGCTGCAAGATGGGCATGTGAATGAATTGCAATAAGGCATTTATGTTCACGCAAAGATTTATGAACCAGGCTGGCGGGGTAACAAAATCATTGACTGAGGTTACAACAAAATGTGATGAAAAATGATATAATACTGTTTGCTGTAAATAGCAATTAAAGATATATAAAATGGTTTTGACACTAGTTAATTGGCCTGTTAGAAATCATTGGCAAAACTTAAAGAGCAACATTTCATACAGATGCAATTGTGGTTGGGGCCTGAATTCAGCAGGCATGCTCCAGCTGAGAATGTATAATTGCAGAGCAAAACAATTATAAAGGCTTAGGGAAAAGGTGAGCTTAGTTGAGTTACCACCAATGTATTTGGTAGAGAAAATAGTTACAAAAATAAAGAAGCAACATTGGAAGCTTTCTTTCCCCTGATTTAAGTTTATCAGCGCTGAGCTTCATGTTCTGCATGTCCCATTGAAGAATGTTACACCTTCATGCACTCGGCACATCGCATTTTACGGTATAACACAGTTTACTTCGAACATAGGTAAATAAGAGAATATTGCATAAGCAGTTCATTTATACGTGAAATAGAAACAGCAGGGTTTTTAAAACGAAGCCCGTAAGTGTGCTTAATGAAAGGGACCAATGATGAGTTTATGTTGCTACTAATAACAATTTTCAACGACCTTGTCAGAAACAACCCCTTCCATGGATGGACTGTGTGTAATCATAAGATTTTTTTGATAAAAGGTTGTAAATGCCCCGCAAATGTATGTCAAAAGGTATTTTAACGCCCTAGTCGTGGCCTGTGAGTCATCGGCGCTTTTTTCTGGTGTTTAGATGATCAAGGGCTGTTGTACGGGATCCACCTTCTCTTCTCACTTTGGTCACAATCTTTCTTAGTCACTGCATTCATGTGCTTGGTCAGGCAGCTAGCAAGCGAGGACGACAGTCGACACCAACTGTCAGCCGAGTTCCTTCAGGCTGGGACAATTGCTGGAGAGGCTAAACAATTTTGTAATCACGGAGTATTTCTTAGGCTCGCGATGTCACTCGTCGATGTTGTCGGCGCCGTCCACACGCTCACTGCGCATGCGCGTCGCGTCGAGGTGCAGGTGCGCGTCTCTCCCCAGTACCCTCCTCGCTCTCAACAACAGGTGCGGTGGTGCGGGAGGAGCGCGTGTACCCCGTGCGCTCTGTCGCTCTCAACAACAGCTGCGGCGGTGCGGGGGGAGCGTGTCTGTGCGCGCATACTTCGTAGCTACCCGTGCGCTGCGTCGAACTCAACAGTAACGGCGGCAGGGCGTGTACACGTGATAACGGCGTGTGCGTGGAAAGTTCGCGCGCTTGTGTACAGAAGTGTGCGCATGCGCGTCTCTCTCCCGTACTCCTCTCCCTCGAACGCGAGCAATGTGCATATAAGCGGCGGAGCGCGCTTTCGGAATTCAGTCAAGGGCGTCTTTGCTTGGCTTTCGCTTGACTTGACGCTTTGCTTGACGGCACCAAGCAATAAAGACAGACTTTTACTTTACACTCCTTGCCTTCGCTTCTCCTTCATTCAATAAATAAGAATAATAAAGACGAAATAACAATTAAGCATTCCCAAACCATACCCAATTACGCAACATTCACGCGATACCCCCACCACTCTGCGACGCATTTACTCGAGTTCCCCCCGTGGGAAGATGCGGGCGGGTTTCTTGAGATCCCTAACTGAGAGCTTTCACTTTTTGTTTTGTTAAAGAACATTAAGGCAACCCTTCAAGAACTGTCCGAAATAACAAAAATGACTATTGTGCCCCTTAAATAGTTAATCTACGCACTCTGAACGTTTGCGTAAAATCTATCTATGCGAACCTACCCTTTGAACCTGCTGAATATTTAGCAGAGACTCACTCCATTGGCTGTTTTATGGCACTGTGTGGGAGGGCTACTAGTTTCTACCTATGGAGCCTGTGGGTCGCGCTAGTTTCCAGTCCTCCTGTCAAATGTTTTTGGAGACTAGTACTACCCTGCAGTGTACGAGCCATGGATTCCTTGGGTTGGCCATGGGAAATTCTAGTGAATCGTTATAAGCCACCTAAGAAGGTGAGCATTTGTTTATCGACCACTGTTTTGTGGCCACGAAAAGTTTCGTTCATTAAAACGACTAACAAATGACATCAATTTTATTGCAAACTTCAAAAAATAATTAGTAATGCAGAAAATGTGTAAAGCAGCCGGAGCTCCATAGCCACTTTCAAGCTATTTCTACATACCATCACAGAATCTTGTTTGTGCGACTAAGAGATACCGACCTATTCCACTGCAAAGAAACATAACTAGGCGATTGCAGTGGGGCCTCTAGTTCCGTTTGATCATATCACTTGAGTGTTTACGTTCCGTTAACACACTGATGACTGTGTTTCTATTGCATGCACATATAACATCAATTTAGTTTAAAATTGGGATCTTTTCCACCATTTCTTTTTGTTAAATTCGCCCCATGACAGCCTTGACGTTTGCCTATCAATTACATTTGCAGCATGCTCTCTGCTTATACCTGTTTACACAAACAATCCGTAGATGCTTTCACGTTCCAGGCACATCTCAAGATTCTCTTTGACGTTGCTTATTGAGCCTGTGCAGAACCCATAGGTTTTCATATGCTGGAGTGCATGTATGTGTATTAGACATGATGGCCGGCCAAGTGTACACCATTCCTATTACCCTCTGTACAGCCTCTTCTCTGACCCTATCGTCTGGGTGTCCTAAATTAACTTCCTTTGCATGAGGGACTCAGTCAAGTCTGGTCAACATAGCGTATACCACGGTACAGTGAGACGTGAAAGTTATACCAGTGCAGTAGCTATGAGATGAACCGCCTAGCTAGTGTACCTTTGAAGGTCACAGGTCCTAAATTGTAGTAGAATCATGTATTCTACTACGAAATCTTTGGTTTCTACTAGGAAATCTTTTTAAGCGCTGAATATCACGCAATTATGATGATTGTGGCGCATGCTCACAAGACTTTTCTGCTCATAAAACGTATCGTGGGTGTAAAAAAAATTTTAAGCTACAATTTCGCCTACTAGAAAATAGGACCTTCCCGATTTTCGGAAGTTTTCCTTGCTAATATTTCAGAAGAGGAGCTCTACTGTAGTGGTACGTACGCGCTACATGTGTGGGGACACCAAACATTACCTTTTCTCTTCTTGGAGCAGTTGTTTGTAATTGTAATGCGCACATGTGCCTAGTAAAAAAAAAAAACCCTCCCGCATCTTCCCACGGGGGGAACTCGAGTAAATGCGTCGCAGAGTGGTGGGGGTATCGCGTGAATGTTGCGTAATTGGGTATGGTTTGGGAATGCTTAATTGTTATTTCGAATTTATTATTCTTATTTATTGAATGAAGGAGAAGCGAAGGCAAGGAGTGTAAAGTTAAGGTCTGTCTTTATTGCTTGGTGCCGTCAAGCAAAGCGTCAAGTCAAGCGAAAGCCAAGCAAAGACGCCCTTGACTGAATTCCGAAAGCGCGCTCCGCCGCTTATATACACACCTCCCGCGTTCGAGGGAGAGGAGTACGGGAGAGAGACGCGCATGCGCACACTTCCGTACACAAGCGCGCCAACTTTCCACGCACCCACCACGCCGTTATCACGTGTACACGCCCTGCCGCCGTTACTGTTGAGCGCGACGCAGCGCACGGGTAGCTACGACGCATGCGCGCACAGACGCGCTCCCCCCGCACCGCCGCAGCTGTTGTTGAGAGCGACGGAGCGCACGGGGCACACGCGCTCCTCCCGCACCGCCGCACCTGTTGTTGAGAGCGAGGAGGGTACGGGGGAGAGACGCGCACCTGCGCTTCGACGCGACGCGCATGCGCAGTGAGCGTGTGGACGGCGCCGACAACATCGACGAGTGACATCGCGAGCCTAAGAAATGCTCCGCATTTAAAACAGTTGCCGCCACTAACCTTCGTCCTCAGCACTGTACATTCCGCTGACCTTTTGGCTCTGCTAAGTTGTTTTCATTTCGAGAACACACACTGCGATTTCAGGTCGCCCATTTAAGCATTCTGAACTTGCCGTGGTGCAAAGTGTTGATAGCAGATGCTGCCGTGCCGACATGCGTCGGAAGGTTCACAGAATTACGCTCGGACGGTGTCTTTTCTTGTGTGGAACGTAGTTTGTTCGAACGGGGCCAGGTGGCTGTGCGATGTCGTCTCACGTACAGGTGCCGTCATAAGTAATTGGAGCACGGGAGCTGTGGCCGAACCGCATAGGAGCGCCCTGTAGCTGCACCGGCGGAAAACTAAAGGAGCAGAACACGCATGCGCGCCGGCCGACGGTGATAACCCATCTATACCTCTCAACCCACCTCTTTTCACGCGGCTTCGAGCATTATTCGCAGCATACTGGCCTCAGCGATGGCGCTGATAGCAGAGATAGCAGATGTGGTATCTGGCGGCGTTTCTCCCACACCTTCAGCGCACGCCAGCTGCTGGAGAAGCGTCGCAATCGCAGGGGTCTGACGTGAATTTTTTTCTTTTCTGATATTTTTAGGAGGGTCTGCTATCAGCGCTATCACCGAGACAAGTATGCTGGAAATAATGCTCGAAGCCGCGTTAAAAGAAGGGGTGTTGAGAAGTATAGATGGGCTATCAGCGTCGACAGGCGCGCATGCGTGTTCTGCTCCTTTAGTTTACCGCCGGTGCAGCTACACGGCGCTCCTATGCTGTTCGGCCACAGCTCCCGTGCTCCAATTACTTATGACGGCACCTGTACGCTGAAACTGTACGCAGGTGCCATCAGCGTACACCAAGCATTACCAAGCGGTCACAGTTAAACATTACTCGAGAGCGGCTATTTTGCTGCGTTCTGGAAAGGCTGGCTGAGTCCCCACGCAATAGATAATCACAAGCAACTTTCTCACGTTTTCAGATAGTGCTTATAACAATATGAACTCTGGTTTATCTACGTTGTCGGCCCGAGAAAATCGGAGCTTCGTCCCGCTTTCGGATACGCGACTCCATGTACTCGATACGGCAGCTGGCAGCAGCAGCAGCATCGCCGGTTTCTCCCGCAAGAACAAAAATTGTTTGTTTATAAAAGTTTTAGCAGTTGAATGGTGCGTTATTTTGTACTGCAAATTAAAAAAAATGTGTATGTCGGACTACACTACACAAAATAATGACAATTATTAATGTTATGACGTCATTATGACGTCACGCGTGGCAGCAGCCACTGCGGGGAAGGGGGGTGGGCGTGTCTCGTGCTACGCGCGTGGCACGAGACGCTGCCAAGATGAAAATACTTGGATTGGTTGGCTGGATTCATAGGTGACGTTGCTACACGCTCGCATCTACCGACACCGTTGAGTGGGAAGGGTGCATCAGAGGGAGCGAAAGGGGGAGGGTCCCTCTCGCAACAGAGCTCAAGCGGAGAGAGATACTGCGTGAAGCACCCTCTCAGCGACAATGCCGGGCAGAGGCGGTGGTGGTGCGGGCGAAGCAGCGTCAGCGTGGAAGGAAAAAAAAAAAAAAAAACCAGACACAAATGGGTATACGCCACCCGTAATACGTACACCCGAGAGGCAGGAAGGTTGCGATCAGTGACGCCGGGAGCTGGAAGGGGAACGAACAAAAATACCACAAACACGCAACGCATAATGATTAAGACTTCATTGAAGAGAAAACACTGCAGGCGCTTATCTAGAATTTCGATTCGGGGGGGGGGGGGGGTGACGAAGTTCTCCTTCGCGTGGGTTTTTTGAGGGGGTGTTATTAATCCCTGGGCGGGGTGCTCGTGGTTGTAGAATCTTTTTTTGAAGGCGGGGGAGATGGGGGGGGGGGCTGTCGAAATTCTCATGGGGGGGGGGGGGGTATGGGGGTGTGTGTAGTGTATAAATCCCTGGTAAGGAGTAACACACGGGGAAAGAGTGGCCGTACGGTACAGCTGCGCCGGTTAACCAACTGTACTGAGTGCATGAGCGCATTTTTTAGGACTCCTCTACAGCTACATTGAACTCTGTTTTTGGTGCGGGATTTTGTTTTCGGAAAAAAATATGTTTATGTGAGCTTTTGTGTCATGTGTTCATGGCGAAGCTGTGACTGTGGTCGACTATTTTTAAGGGGCCCTAAATAGGCTTCTGAAGGGCGCCATTTCAATCACGCAATCGTTAGAGTACCCCTTCACGACAATGATATATACCAAATACTACACATCTGCGTAAAGCAGGGGTCGCACAAACACGCAACAAAGATCCTTTCTTTTTTTCCTGGCTCAGCCACCGCTTCCTTGTCGCCACACTGCCGCCCTCTGACGTGCGACAGACTGCTTGTGACGCACCCTGTGACGCACGAAGCTCTGTAAAGTACGGCAGCGCTACCGGTGGGCCCCGTTAAATGCTGTAGCCAATCAGTGTCCCCGGCTCCGGGGGAAACGTGCTTGGGCGCGGCGCTCCTGCACCGGCGGCACGGCGTATTTGTCCTGCAGCGGTGGCACGGACGAATGTAGATCTTCGCCATCCGTTACACGAGCTTATCTGAGTTTGTATATATAGCGCGTCGTTTACAAGGCCTGAATAGCTCTGAAAAACACGGAGCGTCTCTGCGGTCGCGAACGCCCGCTACGCGCACGACCGCGGCAAGCATCTGCGTGCGCGGTCGACAAACAGCCCAGTGTGGGTGTATGCACGATACGGCATGCACCGCAGCACCTAAAAGTTGTAACCGCCCGCCAAAGCGGAACGATTGCTGAATTTTTTTTTCAGCTTGCAAATACGTGAAAGGGGTGATAGTGCAGTGAAAGATTGCGGAGGATCGTCGTCGTCGCGGCCTCGCAAAGCAGTGTCTTGATAACTGCGGCGATGCTAAGCCTTTTCCCAGACGTCTATGGGACCAGTTTACCGCTACAGGGCCGCATGCCGAAACGCTAGCAAGCCGCTGTAGCCGTCGGTGGCAATCTTGAATTATTGTCGTGAGCGAGCATGTTGTATTTGGAAGCCATGCACGCGCTGGCCTTCAAACGCTGGTTTCCGCTATAAAACGTACGTGCCGACGCGGTCACGGCCGGCGCGAGGAGCCATTCGATGCGGGCCGGCCACCGACCGACCCCGGTGAGGGGTAGCGGATGTAGCAGGCGGAGCTTGGCCGTCGTCTGCTAAAAAAAAGAAGCGTGACGTACCGCCGAGTGGAGCCAATGGCTGCGCGCATCTCGAACCAACCTGGTTCCCTAGGTGGTCTTGCACCTGGTCGGTGACGCCACCGCTTCCACAGCGCTTTGGAGGCGCGGTGAAAGAGGAAATGCGCCAGGCCTTGTTGCGGGCCCTTTTTTTAAATGCAGAGCATTTATTAGCCTCGCCTGTTCCTGCGTCGGACGGTGTCAACAGTTTCGCGTCCGCAGCAGGTGCGCCTCTCCTTCCCTCCTCTCTCTCAACAGCAGCTGGCGCGCGCATGCGTCGTAGTCAGCCCGTTCGCTCCGTCGCGGTCTCGGCCTAACAGGTGCGTGATAGCAGCGCGGTGGGTCGTGGAAGGGCGCGCGCTGCTTGCGCATGCGCGCTCTCCCCCCCGTACTGCTCTCCCTCTACTGCGCGCGCTGCAAATATAGCGGCTAGCGGTCGCTCGTGTTTCAGTCACTGCGTTGCTCCTTCCTTCCTTGGTTGACGCTCGTGCCCACGTTTACTCGAGTCTGCTACTCCAGCATCACGGAAGAAGCGATGGAAGCAACACTGCCTTCAATCAGTACTGAGGCCCGAATGCTCTGCATTTACTCGGGTTCCCCTCGCGGGAATTTTTTACTGAACGATAACTCGGCTAATACTGAACGCTTTTAAACCATTTTTGCGAGAGGACGTTCTTTGAATAGTACCCCAACGATTGCGCGTGAAAAATCGCAACCTCTGGAACCCTGTTTAGGGCCCCTTCAATGTCACTCGCGGGACGGGGACGCTGCTTTCTCGGAGCCTGTTTTGCTAGAGAAGACGGCGCCACAACCATTGTCTTGTCCTGTGACTGCGGAGCAGCTGACGTATCGCTCCTTGGAGCACGCACCGACAGGTGTAACGCCGTGGCGGGCCGCAGACGCTAAAGGCGCACTTGCTTCAAAACCATACATGTTGGGAAATTAAACGTTCTTTCTCTCTCTCTCTCTCTCTCTCTCTCTCTCTACCCGGAACGGCTGCGGCTAAAACTGGTGCTGGTCCTCCCAGCGTTCGTACCCATTGTGCCAGCAGCAATACAGAACGCGAGGTGAGGAGGGGCGGAAGCGGCTCCTTCGGACCAGAGCTTTACGTGAGCGTCACAACTGCGGGCTCCACGAATGATGTGGTGAAAGGAGGTGCCGAGGGCGGCCGCTTGGCAGGCAGCGATGGAGCCAGGTCAGCTGGGCTGCACTGTGTCGCCGCCGCCATAAGACACCGCTCCGGCTCCGGCGAGCTGCGCAGGAATACCTTCCACAAGAAGAAAGGGGGAACCTCTGTAGAACGTCTAAAAACATGAGCTTTTTAGTGACTTTCAGGTGATTATTTGCTTATCGTGTTTAAACTTCTCGCATGGCCGTGAATAGGCGGAATGAGGTCCGTTATAATTTGCGCACGGGAATAAGTTAGTACCGCAGTTCTCGGTTGGCTGATCGGTTTCGGGGCATTTATCATGTTAGTCTTTGACGGCAGGTGTTACTCCCATGCCCATACCGCTGCGAATTGAACCAACGGCATGTGGTCGGAATGTATGGACGGGTTGGACAACGCAGAAAGCCAGCAATGACTGATAGTGGTAGTGGGATTCACTCTAATATTTCTATTACTCTTTTAGTTTTGATTTCTTTGCCTGCTCTCCTTATGGTTATGCGTCCGTCTGCCGTAACCCCATTGGTCACGCATATTCTACCGGAGATGGGTTTCGGTTTCGTTGAGTATGTCGGTTTCCGAGATAACGCCTTGCCATGACTTCGGTGTTCTGGTTGGAGTGATCGTGAGGTCGAGACCACTATGGTCGTTTAAGATGTTTTTTGACTGAGGTTTGGTATTGACTTCATTGAGTAAGACTCATGTTACTAGTTTTAAAAATTGCTTTGGCGCAGTGACAAATTTGGTGAATAATCGTGCCTTTTCGGGGCTCGATCATTCGGGAAAAAAAGCTGATATGGGCTCGTTGGCAGTTACGGAATTGAAATATTATTGCTTAGAACACGAGAGAAGAGGACGGAAGAAGAGCGCTTAGTGTTTCTTACGTATTCTGCTAGAAGACCCCTCCAGAAGAATAATATATACCGTGCCTCGTGCGCTTCCTCCTTCCTTCTTCACGTAAGAATGTTTCGCAACCTTATAGCTGAAAAAACTCCAACCGAGCGGTATAGGCGAAGAGGTGCAGAGCGTCAAAAACGTGAAACAGTAATGCTTTAGCGTGAATGATATATATATATTTCCTGTGCGGTGAAAACGCTCCATTTATATACGCCATTCTGATAGAGTGTTTCAAGGGTGGAAATCGCTCCTCGTCTCCGCCTTAAGGAACAATTCAATAAAGCTTCCGAGAGCGGATTTTTGATCTTTGTATTGATTTTTAACTATATGTTAAAGTAGTCTCAGTAGCCCGACGGGACTTAGATGACAGCCGCCCCAACTCGGCATTCGTCACCCGCTGCACGCAACTAGAGTATCTCCCCACCGAGGCAGCTTTGGGGGAGAGCGTCAGGGAGGCGCACCACCGCGTTTAACGCTTAATTACAGCCAATCGTGACGAGCCCGCCTGCTGGTGCTGCTAATTGGGCGCGCGGTTCATCCCTCGGGTAAGCCGAGGTCAGCTCCCTTTTCTGCGGCGCTGCGCCAGCGGACAGATTGGATTAGGAATCGCGGGACGCTCGTGCCGCGGGTTCCGACAAGGGGAGGCAACGTTTACAACGGAGTTTCGAGCCCCACATTTATTGAATCCCGCGGGAGTTCCCCGCGGCTCCCTAGGGTGCGCGTGAACCCCCCTCTCCCACGGTGAGCCGGAAGGGACTCCGGGAGGCCACTGTTCGGGACTTCGTTACCTCGGCATTTTTCCGTTCCTTTTTTCTCACTTGCACTCTTTCTAGCCATTTCATTTTAATTTTAACGCGGCGGTTTCAAGTGCACGTGGTATCCAGAACACCGCGATTAAATTAAGCTGAAGTGGTTCAAGCTGAGATTTCATCGGCGTGGGTGCTTAACGAGATCTTTTTCAAGTGGAGAACTGAAAAAAGAAAAAAAAATAGTCAAAAGGGAATTTAGGATTGACTCCGAGCCGATGCGATATTGACGTGTCGTCGACATCTGGCAAGAAGAAATCAGTATTGGTGCTGTTATTTTCCGACGTGTGATTTATAACTGCAATGAGCACTGTCATTTTGTTCGACACCGTTGGAACCACGTTTTTCATATTGTTGTCAAAATGTTGAGAAAAGGGATTACCTGCCATTCAAGTACTTGGTATGATGCTACAGAACAAAATGATACCCAGGAAACTGAAGCCCTCTGCCACAAGAACGAAAACAAGGTACGCAGGATGATACATTAATACTTTCCTGCCCACGGGAAAAGCAGTGACTTTGGGTAGTCTAGTAAACAATTTTTTCCTTGTGAAAAAAAATGCAACATATAAATGTATGGTATCGAACTTTCGGATACTAAATTTCCTTTGCACTGGTAATTGTTTCAAACAGTGATATTTATTTAAAAAAGAAAAAGAAAGCTTTACAGAAAAGTTTTGGGACAAGCACCAACAAATAAACAAAAACGTCGGTATGGCTGCACACAGGAAATTTAGGCTATACATTTTGTACATAAACTATCAGCGCAAAAGTCCTGAAAACATCAAACGTCATACTGTAAAATTTCTTTACTTAAAAAAAATGTTAGCCGAAGTGGGTTTCATGCCGATGTGCCAGGCAGTTCCTCTAAACATAGGTTGGCCACACACGCATCGCAGAAAACATTGCTTTTCTGCTTCACGCTCTTAAGTTCATATCACAAATTCCAGGTTGTACACTTTTGCAGCTTCTGGGGCTTGCGCTGAACAGGGTTATCAAGTTCTGTGCCGATTTGGCGCACTGTCGCTTTCAATGCTGAAAGCGCATGCTTGCTCGGTAAACGGTGGGAGTAACCATGAGCCGGGGTTATCTGGTGACGCCGCTGACATTACGGCCGGCAACTACAGCGGCACTGTTAAAAAGTCGGCGTAGTTCTTAAGGCAAAAGCCGTAGGTTCCTCATCAAACGCTAAAGTGTACCAACTTGCTAGCGACTACATGACTGCAACCAAATCACGGCCGGTGTAAAAAGAAAATAGGTAAATATAATTTACAGTGAAACGTTTTTGGCTTCGAATGGAATTTAAATCCCGTTCGCCAGAGCCGCAGTGAAGTGTGGTAACTACAACGCTAACCTGGTATTGTGCCAGGATGGAACAAGAATTATCCGGATGCGTGCCGCGTGACAGGTGAACGTTACAGCACCGTATACACGATGCAGCCGTTATGAAGTCTTCGATAATCGCTGGCTTTCGCCTTGAAATAACTAAGGAGGCTTGGGCGCCCGATGAATTTTTCTGTTAACACCTAAAAGAATGTAGTTGTTACATGCTGAATCATAAAAGTCCCAGCAGAGCTCAAGCTCTCAAAATTTGCGCACGATTTTATGCCAAGGCATTGATTTCAGAAAGCGCTTTTGTGACTGCAGATTGGTGGCATCACAACGAATTTATCTGCAGAAGCTCTGTTGGTTTTTTCAATATTATCCTAGTAAGAAAACAAAAAAAACTACCTTTTAAAAGTTCTTGATGTTTTTTTCAATAGCTCCCATCTCTATACAGGGCCAGCTATACCTTTTAGAAAGAGAGCCAAGGCTGGAGCAATCGTTCCTGGAGCCCTGGACCTTGGGTTACACCTGCGACTGGCATTTTCGCCATGTCCTACTCCCTCCCCTAGGCCAATCCCGTTTTTTTTTCATGCTATAAAGTTTCATTCATTCATGCGAAATGTCAGGGGACACTGGACCTTGGTCGCCTTTTCGGCTAAAGCAACATTCGACCAGGTCAAGAAATTATCACAGAATTTTCATCACGGAAAGATCGCCTTCATCAAACAGCCCATTACGCCCCATGGCAAGGAAGACGACAGGCTCATGGTACCCCACCCCGCAACACAGGACAACGCCGCTGCATATCAAGCCACGACAGGAAACCTTATTGCATTGCATTCTCAAGCACGGTAGTTTTCATTAGCCGCTGCGGCGCGGAAACATCCGGCCTTGGAAATACACTCGCTTTACGTCGTACTGGTACAATGGTTTCGGGCTCTCTCTGTCTGGGAACGTTGAAGCCGACCGACCAGGCAGCTCCGCACCCAGCAGATCGTATACATATATCTATGCTATTCAACAGGCGCTATGCTGCGTCTGTGGCATTCCTCGCCCTCCCTCCTCCCCTCGTCGCAACGGTCTGTATGCACGCCAGTGCTGCAGCATGGCTGCTCACAAAGCAATAACAAACTCGCTTGAGTCGGCGGCGATGGGTGTTGGCCGCTCTGCACGGTGATCCAGTGCGCGCCAACGACCATGCAGTTCCTCTAAGCGATGTTCGAAGATGGAGGCGTGGCCGAGACATTTGCACCTGCATCTCAAACGCGCGTGCGGGGTGACAAGCGGCAAGGGCCAGGTTGCCACCTCATTAGCATAGCCACCTGCGGACACAATGCCGCGTCGCTCGTCTTTTCCTGTCGCTTTTCTTCTTCTTGGATGTCAAAACCGGGCTTCCCTCTACTTTGTTTCCTGGTTTCCGACGTTGCCTTCCTTCCTGAATTCTATGTTAGGTCGCTTTCTTTTATTTACATCCAGCTTTTGGTCTTGCAAGCAATACCATAACTTCGTTCACTTGTCACACTCCGCTTTTATGCCATGCACCTCCTATAACCTTTCGTTGTATTTTGCGTCTGCCTGACGCTTTGTCTCTTGGTGTTTTCTTACTTTAATGTTCTCCCCGACATTGCCTGTAACTTTAAACGCGAGTGAAGTTTTGTTCACTCCAGATATTGCGTAGTATTTTGGTATCTTTTCACTCTATAATCGACCAGCCCACCACCCAATTGACAGCCATAGAGCCCTTCGGTTCCCGAATGCGAACGTATACGGCTGTAATGGTGCAGAAAAAGACACAGGCGCCACTTCTCGTGCAACATACCTCTGCGCGTCCAGTGACACGAACTATGCTCGAGAGTCACTGGTAGGAAACTGACACATAGCTCTTTCGACATCCATTTATTAGAACGACATGCAGCACATATCGCCTTTAAGGCCTCGCGACTGGCGCTACTTCTGAGAGGAATGAACGCAAAATGAAAATGGTGGCGGAGAAACAGAGAGGCATGCGTTACGCATCTTTAAAATTTAGGACGGAAACTCGGATCCTTGGAATTAAATGCGGATATCCCGGTGTATAGGGGTAAAAAATTACACGGGAAACTGCCACAGGAAATATACTGTAATAGAGTAGAGCATAATCGGGTTTTTCTTAAAAGGACACTAAAGTGGACAATAAAGTTGGCCTATGTCGGTACTTTATATTGTCGGGACTACAACTAAACGTCTTGCAGTAGTAGTAGTTACTCATTAACGCAAAAAAAATGCTAAATGCGTGAATACAGGCATCGGCGCCCCGTACATCTTACCGCACCACAATTTGAGATGCCACAAATCGCCTATGGCGAAACGGGATGAGTGGATTTTGTCGAAGCGATTGAACAGCGGAGCTTGGTCTGGTGACGTTTTGCTTTTCGCCTCCATCAGAAAAGCGGTCGCCGCGGCCGGGAATCGAACCCGCGACCTCGTGCTCAGCTGTACTACTAACAGCGTAATGGAAGCTATGCAGACGCACGCTTCCCCAAGTGCGAAAATTCGTTCGGATTCTGGAATTTCACGAAGTCCGCGTGTTTTGCACATCCTAAGGATGCAAGTACTCTCCAAGTCACGCGAACAAGCTTTGCAGATCAAGTAATGGCTCGCCAGAAACACTCTATATCGTCTCCCTTCCGCGAAGTTCTTTACTGCGAAGCAGTATAGCCCGTTTACAGCGTGGCGCCCTTAACGCGGCAATGTTGGCCAGCGTGACGTCATTCGGCATTGCTGGCCTTTTCGGACGCGTTTGTCGCCGTGACCTTCGCTGCTGCCCGTGCGCATCCGCGAGGGCGCGAGGCCCGATGGGCGAATTTGACCATTTTTTGGAGTGAATTGCTGTGAATAGGGGCTTGTTGTCATTCCACTTCCGGGCACCGCTCTGAATGGTTGTGTTATCATGAGCTCGCATCGAGCGGTGATAGCGGCCAAAGCCAGCCGCGGAAACAGGAGCGAGGGGAATGAAGAACAGGACTATCGATTATCTTGCCGACGCTGCCTACTGGACGGATTGTGTTAAACACAGTTTTAAATGCAGAGCATTTCTTAAACTCACATGTAGCGTCCGCCGTCCGTCCGCAACAGCTCAGCGTGCAGGTGCGCCCTCTCCCCCACTCCTCCTCTCCCTCATCACGCTACCCTCCTCGCTGTCAACAACAGGTCCGCACCTCTCCCCCTACACTATAAAAAGAAATAACAGTTACCGGCGCCTGGTTTCGATTCCACGACCCTGCGGGCGCAACGCAAGGTACATGGTGCTCTACCCACTGCGCCACAAAGCCTACACAGAATGAAAGGCTACTAACGCGCCTTATATCCTTGACTCATTCAAACTACGTCAAGAAGCTGTTGATACAACGCTTTGACTACCACCAACTCCCCAAACACTAAACGTTAACGCAATACACCCACCCCATATGCGACGCATTTACTCGAGTCCCCCTCGCGGGGAGATGGGTCCCTTTTAAAGCAAAGCTTTTTACCTCTACCCCCCAAGGGTTCTTTCGCGACCGTTGGTGTCACCAGAAAACTCCTGCGAACAAATAAAAGAAGCTGCTGGCACCGCCAGGAATCGAACCTGGAACTAATACAGTAACAGAACGTAAGCCCGTTGTCTTACCGATTGAGCTATGAGCGCACGTGGGAACGGGCAAGGCAGACGGTGCACGGACCAAGCACATCTGCGAGTTTACCCCCTGCGTTCTCGCCGAATTCCATGTGATAGCGTCACGCGACCTCTCGCGCCGCTGTGCGCTCCGCCCACGGCACGTGTAGCGGCCGTGTGCGTACCTTGAGCATGCGCTAACACTTAGAAAAATTAAAGGAAGCTCACACAAACGCACGCAATCTCACTTATAGTACGCGAATATGCTAAATCCTGTGGCCTCCAGTGTTAACCTCGAAAATCAGACCTTCTTGTCGTCCACCCTTACGCCAAACGACATCAAGGGAGACAGTCAAATACTCTTTAATGGCCAGGCCATCACTCCAAGCCCCATCACAAAGATCCTGTGCCCAAATCTCCTGTACAAAACCAAGAATGACGATCCTTGGGGCGCCTCAAACACTGCATCAATCAAATCATACACATGATCAGGCGAATTGCCACCAAGAGGCGAAGCCTTAGTGGAGCCAATACCCTTCGTATAATTCAAGCTTTTGTCCTCTAGAGAATCACTTACGTCACCCCCTATCTTCTTCTCGGCAAGGATAACGTAAAGATGCTTTATATAATGATTATAAATGCGGTTAAGCGGGCCATTGGTCCTCGCTAGAGTACGTTCACGGAGAGGATGCTTAGGATGGAGCTCCACAACACGCTGGAACAGCTAGAAGCTCCTATTGAGCAGAACTGCACTGGGTCCCCCAATCTTTCACCAGATTGGCTGGGCAGCACGGAATGTCACTCCGCGTGCTGTGCTCCCGGACTCTTGGCGACAACTAAGATGCTTCCCCCTTTGCCTAGAAATATGAACCCCTCACACCACGAGGATCGCCGACAAGCACCGACGCAAGCGATCAGCACCACCCTGGGCGGGGATCATGCAGATATCTACACTTGCGTCTCCCAATATCGAGGGCAGCCGTGCGCCATCATGGCGGCTACCATTACAACCAACCTCCTTGCGTGTGCCTCACTCAAGACCCAAGACATTTTGGCAGCAGAAGAGGCAGCCATCGCCTTGGTCCGAAATATAGTCAACGATTCGAAACAAGCCCAGCAGAATTACTAGCCGGCGTGGGTGTCCCGAGCTGCACTGCGTGTTCTAAAAAAACACTGCCCTACCGACTGCATTCACCTCATCTAGACGCCTGCTCACGCTTCCATGGAGGGCAACGAATGCGCCCACAAACAGGCCTGCACTTTTATCCCCCCCACCCCCCCCCCTAATGCTATGGAGCTCCGCGAGGACAGTTACAGTTACCGGCCTGTCACGTTCAGGGACATAACCCAGCATTATCAACTTCAGAGACACACCCTTCCGCCGCCGCACCCTTAACTTTCTACGGAACAACTACCCTACGGCCCATACCATCCATCGCGTCTTCACTCAAAGCATCCTAATCGGTAGGATGCTGAATGTAAATTTTTCTCAGAAGTAGAAACACTCCTCCACATAATCGGGGTGTGCGACGTTACCCCTGAGCACCCTCCCCTTTTTCCGTCAACTACTCAACAACCGTAATTGGAGATGCTGCTGTCCAGCTCTCTCAGCTGGTGGACAGAGTACAGGTGGCGCGGAATGCATATGGGCTCAAGTGAAGAAGGAACCACTCCCCTCGCCCGCCCTCTGGGCCTTTCAGAAGTGTGAATAACAGTATTTCCTCCTTCGAGTCCTCCTCCATCTCTCGCCGATTTCTTCGTCTCTGTCGGCGGCGTCGGAGACAGAGAAGAGAGATCGTCTAACAGAGGGTTTGAGCTTCCTTTAATTTTATATATATAAAAAAAAAGTTTCCACTTATGTGCTTCCCCAATACAACTCAACCACGCACCGTTCATGAATTACGCATTGGTTTAACCTGAGCAAAGAATATCTCTTTGAAGTAATCAAAGGTGTGGTTAAGTGCATTTCACTTGTCTCTACTTTCACTATTTGTAGAGCTACGTAAGTGAATTTAAGCTATGTCGCATGGGTAATTGTTCCGGGGTCCGCTTACAGCTTTGCTTTCCAAGCACATTCACAGGGTGGATTGACGCGCATTTTTTTTCTTCACGCCGACATAAAGGAACGACGGTACCGTGTCAAAGACTTCAGGGACGCTCTGGCCCAGCATGGTGCGCTGCCCGAGGTTATTTCCTTGGGCGTGTACCAAATCAACCACGTCTGGGCAGTGACCTTCAAAATTATAAAAGGGGAACAGCGCAAACTCAGACAAGACACAAGAAGAAGGAGGTGACAAACACGAGCGCTGACTTACAACTGAGGTTTTCTCCTTGGCTTTCCACATATGTATGCCAATAGTCAAAAGCACAAGAAAAACCGAAAATGTCACGATAGAAGGAGATACGAAGCCGCTCATCACGCTTCACCGACGCCATGTGCCACAAACACTTGCTGTACTATTGAGGGACAGATAATTAATCTCTTTCTGAAAGAGGGACAATGAAGGAACGCTAACACATTTATCTTTTCTGCGCACTATTTCTGCGGCTTCAATTATTTCTCTTGTTATTTTATCTTTGTGTCATGAAATGACCTGCGTTTTTTGAAATATTGGGGCGCAGTCACGCAATCCCGACAGTGGACACCTAAGTGGCCACTAATCGCCGTATGTACGATATAGTTATGTTCTTTTAATCTTTCATTTAGGCATCGTCAAGTTTGGCCTACGTACGTTTTCCCACAAGACAGCGGAACGGAATAGACGACGCCTTTAACACATTCAACAATTACGGAGCAAGACTGCACTGTTCTTTTGGTTTTGTTTACTCTAGAACACATGGAGGAAAGCTTGTTGGGAGCGGAAAACACAACATTTACGCTAGCTCTTTTTCCTATCTTTTTCAAATTGTGTGCTATCCGGTGCATGTAAGGAATAACAGTAAGTTTGTCACGTTTGTTAGTTTCTGCATCTGGTTCACTGTCTCGTCCCTCTCTTTTTAACCTCTGCATCATTGATTCTGCTATCGAGGCCAATAGCTGCTGTGGGTACCTCGCTATCAGAAGCCGATCAACCTGCTTACGAAAGCTTTCTTGTATCGAGTGGAAACAGAACTTGTTAAGGGCATTTTTAAAACACATTGTTACGATAGACCTTCCTTTTCACGAGTTTAGAGTGGGATGAGTCAAAAGGTAGAAGCGGTTTGCTGGCTCGTGGTTCGTACGCCCAGCAGATGTGATTGTGCGAAAAATGAAGCTTAAGATCTAAAAACCGGATAGTTCTGTCAACGGGAATTTCATAAGTTAAAACCAAAGGTTTAAAACAATGACGGAAATGATCTAACACCTGGAACATCAACGATTCAAGACCTGCTTCGTCGGTGGTAAAAACTACTAAAAAGTCGACGTAACGAAAGATTTTGCTTACTTGTGGAATCTTCAATTGGTCATGCAAACTGCGGTCGAGGTACGCTAAAAAGAGGTCACTTAAAATTGGTGCGATGCAGGATGCGATACAGATTCCGTTAGACTGAATATAAAGCTTATCGTCCCAAGTTGCGAAAGTTGAGTTTAGGTACACCGTCAACAACTCTAAAAATCCTTGTACTGACACACCTGTACTATTTTGAAACGCGACGGAACCGTACTTGTCAATACATTCCTCAACACAAAGCAACAGTTCACGATGTGGCAAAGAGTAATATAAATCTTTTACATCGCAAGAGCATGCCATATAGCTTTTGTCATTACATTTCTTTAAAGACTCAATGACTTCATCCGAATTCCGCACAAGGAACGGGTCTTCGACTCTTAAGAGGTTCAAATGCTTCTGCAAAAACAACGCAATGCACTTTTGCCAAGTACCGTTCTCGGATACAATTACTCTTAGAGGGATATCTACTTTATGTGTTTTTGCACTGAAAAAATTTCCAGGCTCATACGACTGCTTTTTCCAATAGACTTTTCTAGACCGTCGAGCTTTAACCTTTTACACAATTTTTTGGCCTCTGCTCTTACTTTTTTCAGGGAAATATTATTTCTGAAAGTGAGAGCTGATAAAATAGCTTGTTCAGCTTTTTCCTTGAACAGGCTTTCCTTCAACACAATAAAGCCACCTTCTTTGTCTGAGGGTAGCAAGGATAGCGCGTTGGTCCTCAAAAACGACTCCGTCTGCCTGACTGGTACATCACACTTCTTTCTGCACTTGAAGAGAACGTCCACTCCTTCAGACACGCACCTGTCGGCCTCAGCATCGGGAGCCAGACCAGACACTCGCCGCACCAAGCTGAGCAGCTCGGGCGCTGTGTGTCCGGTTCCACGGCGAATTTTGGTCCCCTAGCCAGAACACGGTTGATGCGGTCCGGAAGAGTCACGTCGCCCAAGGTTCTGACGTTGTCCTTCCTGGCTGTTGGAACCGTGCGCGCAGAGGCACGCAGTTCCGAAAGAGTCTGCAACCACAAACACTCAGCCGTTGAGTCCGCCAGAACGCTGAATTCCCGCCACTTCCTGCTAGGCCGGGGCTGTGCAGACGGTCCGTGAAGACGCAGATACAGGCACTCTCGGTAGAACCGCGCTTGCCTATTCCACTCAGACTGAAGAATTTTGCAAATTCTTGCTCCGTGGCCTTGTGATGGGCAAAAGCCACCAAAAAAGCAGCAAGACCTCAGGAGGCAGCCGCTTCGTCCTTAAGTGGAAGGAAATGGTACGTGCGCGGCACACAGCGATGGCGAAGAGAGTGACGAGACGGCAGGAATCCACTAGGAAACAATTAAAAGAGCCAATTGTAATATAAATAAAGCTTGCAAGGGTTAAGGCTTGGGCGAGTTGGTACATGATTATAAAAGGGGAACAGCGCAAACTCAGACAAGACACAAGAAGAAGGAGGTGACAAACACGAGCGCTGACTTACAACTGAGGTTTATTCCTTGGCTTTCCACATATATATGCCAATAGTCAAAAGCACAAGAAAAACCGAAAATGTCACGATAGAAGGAGATACGAAGCCGCTCATCACGCTTCACCGACGCCATGTGCCACATGTGCCAATGTGGAAAGCCAAGGAATAAACCTTAGTTGTAAGTCAGCGCTCGTGTTTGTCACCTTCTTCTTCTTGTGTCTTGTCTGAGTTTGCGCTGTTCCCTTTTTATAATCATGTACCAACTCGCCCAAGCCTTAACCCTCGCGACCTTCAAGAATGCCGACGCAACTAGGAAGATGCTGGCCGCTACCGAAATGGTGGTGAAGGGGCGTCGCTGCCTCGTGATTGACCCGTAGAACCAGGAGGTGAAGCTCAAGCTCTACTGGCTGTTGTACGGGGTGGCGGACGAAGGCATTCGCTCCGCGTTTTCCCCCTATGGCAGTATCAGCGAGGTTACCAGAGAGCGGTGGCGTGTTGCGGGTTTCAACGAGAAAACGTCGACGACGAGGACTGTGCTACTCAACCTTAAGTCCGGGCTCAAGCTTGGCGACCTGCACCACCAAATTCGCGTCGCCGGGGAGCTAGGCCTCGTCGTTCCACCAGAGCGGCCTATGCAGTGCCTTCGTTGTCACGGCGAAGTCCACGTCAGACGTGAGTGTAAGGTGCCGAGGTGCTCCCAGTGTAGACGGTTCGGCCACACTGACACCCACTGTGAGCGTTCGTACGCGAGCTTTGTGGGACCCGCTGGCACTGATGCGGCCACCGAGTACAGTGCGCGTCAGTCTGATCTAGCGAAAGCGAGCGCGCGGCTTCTGAGCATGCTGGCGACATCGGCTGATAGTGGCTGGGTTGGAGATAGCTTGTCATTGCGTGTGCATGGATCTCGGACAGGCTCGGGTCGGTCGTCTTATAGCATGGGCCCCTCAAACTTAGAGACGCCACAACTCGCAAGGGGCGCTTTTATTCTGCAGTTGAAATCGTAGGCGGTGACACGGGGCAGCCCGTAATTTGACGCGATGCATTATCAGTGCAGCCGTTACTTAATCTCACAAAAGTTTCGACGGAAAGCGGTGCGGTGCGGTCTTGTTGCGTGCTTTTCGTTTGCTAAACGTTGGATTCGGGAGATTAGCGCAGGTCGTTTCGTAGTATTACGTAACCGCCTGCTGTGTTATTGCACCGCGTCGAACGACGCGTCAATCTGGCCTATCAACGCTCCCGGTTGCCACTGTGAAAAACAAGCGCCCGTCGAGCGTGGTGGCGTCTGTAAATTCGAGCGGCACATGCGAAACGACGACCGGCCTGACCCTGTCCGAGATCGGCGCACGCGCAATGGAAAGCTATCTCCAACCCAGCCGCTATCAGCAGATGTCGCCAGCACGCTCCCAAGCCGCGCGCTCACTTGCCGTAGACAAGCCTGACGCGCACTCTACGTACACCCGCCCAATTTTTTACCAATATCACGGGGCGGCCTCTCTCGCATCCACCGTGGTCCCACGTAATTCGCGCCAGCAGCGCCAAATCCTCCCCTAGTAGTACGTGGCCTCTGAGAAACGTTGCATTAATCGCCATGGCAACGAGTGGCGAGGGGGGAAAGGGTGTTTGCTGACGTCGCGGACGCTGCTGACGTCATTTATCCCGCGGCAGCCAGGCCGTGCCGCCGCGCGACGGCCCCTGAAACCGCCGCTCGTCCAACTTTCGCGTCTGCCGCCGGTCGCTGCCTCATGTGCCGCTCGGCAATGGCACCAGGCGCGAAAGTTGGACCAACTTTCGCGTCTGCCGCCGGTCGCTGCCTCATGGGCCGCTCGGCAATGGCACCAAGCGCGAAAGTTGGACGAGCGGCGCCGATGACTCGAAATGGCCGCCGCCCGTCTTTTGTTATGTGTGCAGTAACGTGTTTAATAATTGAACGAAGCAAACATGTAGGTAATAGTACGTTTTCTGGTGTCGAATTGTTGTCTTTGTGGCGATAATAATTGGAGTGTTACAGAAACATTATTTTTGCTTTGCATTTATTCAAAATTCATATGAGGACGTCTTTGATTCGAAGTCATGAAAACACATGCACTACACCCATATATTGCACATACATTTTGTGTACACAGTATTGGACTAAGCAAAAATATGACATATGCAAATTTAGGCATACAATATTGTACAATAGGGAAAAAACGTGCTACATACACATTTACAATAACACGGTTAGGCGGGCTAGTTGGTATTCTGAATTCATGGCTGTAACTTTTGCGCAACTTTACACGGTCACAGGTACAGGTCTTCGATCCCGTTTTGTATCGGTCTCCGTCTAAAGTTGCACAAAAGTTACAGCCATGAATACACAATTAGGTACACAATACTTGATTACGAAAGAAGAACTTCGAAAGTTCTAGTCCCTACACAGATTTTTTTTTTTCGCGCACACCTCGGCGGGAGAAGAAAAGAACTTGAAAGTTCCACTCAATGTACACTTATTTCTTGGGCTCACCTCGAGACAGGAATGTTCCTTAGACACTAAAAAAATTCGTTTCAGTTCAGACACACAATAATTGGGAATCTATATGTTAAAAGAAAGCACGCACACGTATGCTTTAAGCCCTGCCTTTCGGGCGAGTTA
The DNA here is from genome assembly GCF_048455015.1 of Haemaphysalis longicornis. Classification (NCBI taxonomy): domain Eukaryota; kingdom Metazoa; phylum Arthropoda; class Arachnida; order Ixodida; family Ixodidae; genus Haemaphysalis; species Haemaphysalis longicornis. The sequence goes on from NW_027526203.1 coordinate 70,440,517, forward strand.
ACGCAAACTCTGAAAGAAAGCGTTGACCCGCCCATTAACCTGCCTACACTTCCGAGAAATCATGTTCACACCAACAAAATGCAGCCATAAAAAACTGTTGCAACACAATGACCGCACTGTAGACACTCTTTGCTGGATTATATCTACGTACAAAAACAATGCCCAACCATGTGCACGTCGTACAACACAGAACACAAATCGAACGCACCCGTCTTTTCTTTTAATGGCGCGTGAATTAACAGTCTGCTTACCGGGGGTGGGAGGGAAGGCGGGGGGGAGAAGACACCCAGAAAAAAAAGAAGCTTTCCTGTATTTTAAGCCGCAGATATCGGCCAGGTTGTTACAAGCTACCCTCTAACTCGTGTCTGGGCAGCGCCTCTTATCTCATCCTGTCCGATACGGCATGACCATTCTAACTTCAGAACTATGGAACACCAAACCCACTCGCGATAAGATGACAAGGCGCGGGCGCCCAGTTTAGATTGAACAGCAAAGCCGGCAATGCTACTTGGTTTTATTTATTTTTTAATGAGCGAAACGCTTGCAATGGCGGCTGCAGACAACGCATGTATTTCGGTTTGGCCTTCCACTGCTTCATGTGAAAATCGACTTGCATTGAACACCGCGGAGTTACGTCAGATTTTTCGGAGCTCTGAAGCAACGCTTGGCAGTAGTTTCGCCGCAAATATACGTTTTGGAGCAAGACGGGGGAGGAAAAAATGCTTAGGGCGCAGCACCTCCACGCCATCAATTGATGTGGTAGTATGTACGCCATGAAAGGCAAGAAGCGCGTACAGTTGAGCTTGCCTTCTTTGTGAGCAGGTGCGTCGTGATGACATTGGATGGATTGAGGAGAGTCACCGGAGGAAACGTCCAATGAAGTCGCAAACCGTCATCGACTTGGGGCCCAAACCTAGACTCATACCTGCTGCACGAAACAACAAAAAATACCTTGATAAGTATACTGAATCGACGTTCCAGCAGTTACTAAGGCAATCATCAAAAAACGGCAATGCCACCACAAATTGATCTTGCGAGCAAGTGTGTGCGTGCCAAAGACACGTTTACTTCTACTAAAACTTTGCGTACCTGCACAGCTGGGATATATTTGCACATTAGTTTCCACTCCAAGACGAGTGACATGTCTCACTAACTTCACGTTACATGCGCGATTTTGAAAACAGAATAGTACAATCAGTCGGCTTTTAAGGAATTCACTATACGCCTCGAGCTTCGCGATCGCTGCGCCGCCGGCCGCCGCTTCTCCGCGGCGTTGACGGGATTTGCGCTGCGTGGCTGATAGGGGCTCGTGCAGTGTTTTGGTTCTTTTTCGCTTCTTTTCGCCTTTCCGCACCCTAAAAAACTTGTATGGTGACGTCTAGAGGCAAAGAATACGTTTAGGTCACTTAAAAAGCAGCTGCGTCTTCGTAGAGTTCGCGATCGCCTGCAAGAGCTACACGGGGACGCGGTTCTGCGCGCTTCGTCGCCGCTCTTCCGGGCGTCGGCGACGACAGCAGCATATCACCCATGTCACCTCCAAAACATCAGGCATAAATTCTGCTGTCGCCTCGTTTAGACCTGGTACTGGCACAATGAGAGGTTGGCTTCATTTCGCAGCGTGGACAACGAACGCGGCTTCATTTCGAAACCTACGTCGCAGAAAAATGTGTTTCGGGGATGGGATTATCCAATCCCGGACAATAACTAATGCCTGTTATTAGAATATAAACTATGCAAAAATGTTAAGTAAATTCCAAGCCTGTGCGTCGTTAAATATGAGCCCACACACGACATATAGCAAGAACCGAGGCAAGTTAATCAAACCACAGAAAAAAATGCTGTGCAAGTGCGGAATTAAGAAACATAATAGCTCTAACAGAAATGAAAAAAAAAAAAACAGTGCAGCTTCTAACATGCTAAAGACGTTCGTCGAAACTTAAGCCAGGTAGGGTTCACTAGACCAACTATACGAGAAATGCACTTTCGCGAGACATCGGTGGGGGGGAGGGGAGGGGGACGCTGTGTACAAATGCGGAGCGGAATCAAGCAATGAACGGTTTAGTAATCCCACACACAAATGCCGCGTTCACTTTCCTTTTGTTTTTCTACTTCAACGAACAGCTGATCGTACGGCGGACGCATTTTTTGAAGTATACAGGGTAGGCTGCTCAACAATTAAGCGATGAAAGGTGTCGTTGGAAGAGTGTGGTATGTGATAAGGCCCTCTGATTTCAGTTTCTGCTTTATTCTACAGGCTCCCTGTGCCATATGACGATATTTCGAAGAAGCATTTAGTCGCGGACGCGGATTGTATTCTAAGCCCGTCTCCGCGCTGCTCGCAGAGGATATATGTAGCAGATGAATGTTTGCGGGCGCTCACCTCACGACAAGACGACTCTGTCGTGTGCTGATACCAGAGTATAATTATGCATTGTCCATCGTATTTTTGTTAAATATTCCCAAAATTAACACAGACTGGCTTGTAAATGGTGGTGGTCAATATCTGAGGTATAATTGGCAAACGTAACTGGCGTGCGGTCAGGTATGAGTGCTCCGCTGATTATGTAAGCGCACAAAACCGATTTAAATCGTAGTGTGTAGTCGTAGCATGAACATCTGAGGAACCGGTGGTTACGGAGACACGGCTAGTAAATTCATGTCAGTGTAACTACAATCGGCTCCATCACACGCCGGTTCCGCGACCCTGGCCTGTGGCACACACCTGGCGCTTATACAGACCGAATATACCACACTAAAATCGCGTCAGAAACATTTACACTCTCGTAAACACACCCCATTTGCGAACAGAGTGACTGCTCCACAGAAACATGGATTTCAAACGCCCGCAAACGGTAAATCTCAGTCGTGAACGTGCCGCAAAAGCCGCGGCGGCACTGGGAAGCGGGGCGCGGACTCCCGCGGCTGCTTTCGAAACGGGCCGCTAGGGGGATTTCAGTGGCGCCCCTACAGGCCGCGCTCGAGGCGTATAACTTGTACAAAGCTAATTTGCTTACCTGTCGTCTTTGGAGAAGGCGAGAAACTTGGTCGAACTTTACCGCCCTGTGTTGCTGCACCACAGAGCTGCGCAGGAGTGGTAACACTCCTTCCTCCGCTGCCCCATATTTAGAATACATTCGAATGTATTTTATAATGCAGCGAAACTTTCCGCCTGTGGAAGCGTTTAGGCAACCCGCGCAACCCTTCGCTCGCCGGCTCGCTCACGCACGTACCGAACTGGCCCGCCGTGCGTGCCGAGAGAAAGAAAAAAAAAATATTGGCGCCGGTGAGCTGTTGCGCATGCGTGAGGAGGCGCGGAAGCGTTGACGGTGTGGAAAGAAAGAAACACTGAGGGAAAGGGAAGGGCCACGCCGCAGCACCGTGCCGCTAGGATCGCCACAATTTCGGAAACCGAAACTAGCCAAAGTCGCCGACCAGTGCCAATATCACGGGAGCGTCGACCGTTCGGTCGATCAGCGCCGCGGGATGGAGTGATACCGCAAACTCGGCGAGAGTAGCCGCATGCGCACTAAGCAAAGGCCGCTGCTGCCGTCATCTGCTAGGCTGTTCCAAGAGTAGAGGGCCACCCCCGATTTTTGTTATTCGCTTATCACACTGCCTGTCATACTCGAAATTTTTTTTTCAAGACCAGGCACGTTGCGCCAACTGAAAACAGTTATCAGCGTTGCCGAACGCAAGGTTCGTTCAGCGCAAGGATCGTTCGGCAACGCTGATTACCGTTTTCTGTTGGTGCCACGAAATTGGCACTGAAGAAAGATTTCGAGTATGGCTAGGCAGAGTGATAAGCGAAAAACAAAAATCGGGGGCGGTCCTCTGCTCTTGGAACAGCCTAGCAGACGACGACAGCAGCGGCCTTTGCTTAGTGCGCATGCGGCTACTCTCGCCGAGTTTGCCGTATCACTCCATCACACGGCGCTGATCGACCGAACGGTCGACGCTCGCGTGATATTGGTAAAAAATTGGGCGGGTGTACATCATGGACGCGGCGGAGTCTGCGGAAGCTGCCAAGGGGTCCGGGGACCTAGAGCCGGAGGAGGCGGCCGCTGGGGCAACGGACTAGGCCATTGCGGTAGCAGGGGGCGGCGACAGCGTAGCCAAGGGGAAGCCTGTTGATTCGGGGGACCTGTCGAAAGACGGCGTCACCCGAACGGACGACAACATAACGACAAGTCAGAACCCCGATGCCATGGAAGTGACCGGAATTCCTGTAGCCAAGTGGGCCCACGTTGACGTTGCCGAGGGTGACGTAAACGACCTCACAGCCCCCAAGACAAATTTATCGGAGCGCAGAACGACAGGGGTGGCGGTAACGGCACCAAAGCACCTAGATGACCCGGGGCCCAAAGGCGTGCATTGGACGTGAGAGGTAAGCACCACGTCCCCGGTTTCTAGTCTGTGAGAGTGGAAATGGAGCCTTGTTAGTCACTGATCCTTGCAACCCTAAACGTCCGAGGTCTTTCTGGTAAGCGACGGCACAGCCAGGTGTATCCCTTGTTGACTGACCTGGACGTGGATGCTTACAGTCGTCAGCAAAAGTTTGCGGGATGTGCAGCGCGTGGCCGAGCGGTGCAAAATTGCATTGCTGCGCCATCTGCAGCCAGGGAGCGCCGGGTCGAGTCTGAAGGAACTGGCGGGCTAGGCGCGCTTTGCGCATGCCTGTCCTGCATTGGTTATCGGGGGCCCTATTCTCGACTGCACAAATTGCCGGCAATTCGCCATGGTTGCCAACAATTTCCGAAAGTCTTTTCTGATTTGCTTTCAGTTTTGTTCACGTGCTTCCGGTTGACAAAGTGGTTGTGTGTGCTGTTATCATTTTGACCTTTTATGACGTTTACGGGCACCAGTTCTAAAGTTTGCCTTATTTCTCTTTACTGAAAGCGCATAATTCTTGGCCGGCAATGAAAAACCACACAAAAAGCACTAGACATGACAACGTAGGCCCGTCTTTGCTATTCAACAACAATAATGCTTGTAATACACGCCCTCTCTGTGATTGGCTGAGAAGGCATGACGTAATTTAAACATTTGGCGGGAACGATTACATCATGCATTGGCAACTTCAGCCTGCGTAAAAGTGACGTAATGCTACGTGACGGCTTGAAAATGGCGGCTGTTTTTGTCGCAAAATACAAGCAAAATAGGTCAAAAAATTGCCCCGGCTTTCGGCACGGCGAAATGTCCGCCAATTTGCACCAGGCGCAGTTTCGCATGCGCGCTGTTTAAAGCATCTTTCCTACCTAAACATATTATAGTTTCAACTGCTTCCAAGTCAGCGATCATGGAGCAAACCAAATAACGTGCAGTATTTTGCTTTTATGTTTGGCAATAAAATAAAAATTATTTCTTTGGCGAAACCGCAACATAAGAGGGTAAACAAGCCTCTCCATGAGAAAGAGAACCCAATGTATGGCATTTGTCCATACTCGTCCTAGTAAGCTGTTGGGTCACATGATCGAACTCAAGAGCAAAAAATAACAAAGTGACTATTTGGTTCATTACAGCGCTGATAGGGTTGCCACCTTCCCGCGAAAAAAAAAAAACTGGCCCTTCGAGGGTGGCGCGGGGAGGCGGTGGGGGGAGGTGGGGCGAGGTATAATTTGTCCGTTTTCATTAAACGGACCGTTTTCATTAAAGTCCCTTGTTTTCATTAAACAAGAGACCGACTGGCAGAGAGTGCATGAAAGCTGTAAAGAGCATCTATGGGTTAGAGGCACCATAGAGGGAAAAAATACATGGTTAGGAGTGGTGTATCTGTGGACCGGAAGTAGTGCTAGGGAGGAAAATGAGGAAATGGTAAACTGTTTGAGAAGAGATACAAACGAGTTCAAAGATTCGGGCGAAATAATCATAGTTGGAGATATGAATGCCCATATAGAAGGTTTGAGTGGATACACAGACCACAACGGTTCTCTAGTGATAGATCTATGTCAGGAAAACCGGCTTGTACTAGTAAACACGGAAAGCAAGTGTGACGGACAAATAACGTGGGAAAGCGGTAACAGACAGTCGAGCATAGACTACAGTTTAGTATCCGAGACAGTATACAGAAGGCTGCCGGAAATGAGGATAGATGAAAATGGAACAGACAGCTTAGGAAGCGACCACAAGCGCTTTAGCTTGCACTTTGGAGGCGCAACACGGACAAATGCATAAACAGGTACAATAGGAGGAAATAATTCGAATAATGAGCAGTTAAAGATCATCGCTGATAGATTGGAAGATGAAATCAATAAATACCCAGGCAAAAATTGGGATTATGACGAAATGATTGCGTTCATAAAGGGTAAGATGAATGAAGCAAAAAAAAAACGAAACCGATGGAAAGGGAAGAGAAAGCCGAGAAGCTGGTGGAATAAGGAAATAAAAGAGGCTATTGACCAGCGAAGAAAGGCGTCGAGAGAACATAGAGAAGCAAAAAGAACTGGTATGGAACCAGAGGTAGTGAAGGAGAAATGGGATATCTACCGTGGGAAAAAACTAGAAGTGCAGAAAATGGTGCAAGCAAAGATCAAGCAGGAAAGCGAACAATGGATGACATAAATACGAAAGAAGGACAAAAGGGCATCCAAGGAGTTTTGGAACCATGTAAAATCACTAAGATCAAAAAACGATAACCATCAAAAATTCCTGATTGATGAGGAGGGGGATTATTTAGAAGGAGAGCACGCGTTGGCGCATATTCATCGAGTGATTAGTGAGAAGTTTAGGACAATAGTGGTAGGGAAACCGGCACCGATAACATCAGCGCCACAAAAGACTGCGGAAAGGGGAATAAGTTTGAGCAACCTTGATTGGAAAAAAGCAGAGCAAAAGGTTTCCCCCCAGACAGCAGTGGGCCCGGACGGAATACCAATGCAACTGATAAACCTACTTGGACCTAAAAGTAAGGAATCGTTTATGAGGGCAATAGATAATGTGATAGAAACCAAAGAAATACCATAGGACTGGTTAGAAAGTAGGATGAATTTAATATATAAAGGCAGAGGAGACAAAGCCAGTATTGATTCATACAGACCACTCACAGTAACGTCAGTGGTGTATAGATTCGTAATGAGGCGATAAAATCAGACATTCAAGCATGGATGGAAGAAAATGAAATACTTGGTGAACTGCAGAATGGATTTAGACGAAGAGAGGCGACTGGATGACAATTTGTTCGTGATAACGCAATGCATTGAAATTGCGAAAGCACAGAATAGACCACTATGGATTACGTTCTTGGACATTAAAGGGGCATATGACAACGAAACAGAGAACGGCTGTGGAGAATGCTGAAACTCCAGGGATTAGATGACGAGTTAGTACAGTTCCTTATAGCAATCTATAAAGACAATCTAAAGACAATATAAAGCATATAAAGCCAATATAAAGCAATCTAAAGTGGACCTTACTTGGGAAGGACAGAAATGCGCCCAGCAGGTCAACATCCATCGGAGACTGAAACAGGGATGCCCTTTGAGCCCAAAAAGAAACTGGAAGAAAGTCAAGTAGGGTTTAGCCTAACCCATATGCTGCAAGGCGAAGTGGTACAACAGCACATTCCGGGAATGTTATACGCAGACGACATTGTTCTTTCAGCTGATAGCCAAAGAGATATGCAGCGGCTAATAGATTTAGCGGCCAGGAAGCCACTGACCTCGGGTTAAATTTCAGTGAAGAAAAATCAGGAATAATGGTTTTCAATGACGCTACCACCGACGTAGTGTCTTTCCAGCAAGGCGAATTACCTAGAGTGATGGAATATAAATATTTGGGAGTGTGGATAAACGAAGGGGATAACTATTTAAGTACTCACGAGGAGCAACTTAAGGTTAAGGGAAAGCGAAACGCAGCTATAATGAAGCATAGAGCTCTGTGGGTGTATAACAAATATGAAGTAGTAAGAGGAATGTGGAAAGGAGTAATGGTTCCGGGTCTCACGTTTGCGAATGCTGTACTCTGCTTAAAATCAGACGTTCTCTCAGGACTTGAAATAAACCAGAGAACGGTACGACGTTTTGGCCTTAGGCGCGCATGGAGAAACAACTAACGAAGCAGTTCAGGGAGATGTGGGCTGGGCGTCGTTTGAAGTTAGAGAAGCTCAGAGTAAAATATGCTTTGAGATGAGGTTGAGGGCAATGGATCAACGAAGGTGGGCAGCTAAGGTTTTTAGGTACCTATACTTGAAAAGCGTGGACACGCAGTGGTTAAGAAAGACTAGAAGGCTAACGATGAAATACGGAAAGAACAGTGGAGAATCCAAAACAGCCAAGGTAACCAAAAAAGAGGCAAGGCAGATTGAAACGAATAAATGGAGGGGAAAATGGAAGCTAAAACGTCGTTAGAGATGTACAGGGCTGAGAAAATGAACATCAGAAAGGAAAATTTCTACGATAATTTCCAGGGCAGTGCTTTGCTTTTTGAGGCTAGAGCAGGTTGCCTGCGAACTAAGATTTTTGTGGGGAAGTATTCACAAAATGATGGGGTATGTGTGGTCTGCGGAAAAGAAACAGAAACTATGCGGCACATAGTGTTAGAATGTGAGGGTATCCATCAAAATCTACATGAAGGGAATATTGGACTTCCAGAAGCCCTAGGATTTAAGGGTATCAGAGAGAAAGTTAACTTTAAGGCTGTAGAGGGGACGAAAAGAATATTAGAATGCTGGAGGACGAAAAGCAGAGAGGGGAATATTGCCTAGGACAGTTACCACCTGTAACAGGGAAAATAAAGTATTTCGGGCCTAATAAACTTTAGTGCCTGCCCTAAGCAGCGCTAGTATTAATCCAAGAGTGTAAAACATGGTTATATTAGTCCTTTTTGGTAAGATGACATGTCATCACCCCGATTCAAAGGGGAAACCAATAGCAATAACCATCACCATCATATAGAATCTTTAATTTGTGTTGAAAAAAAGACACTATGGTTTTGACATGCAGTGTCATTTATTGTAGCGTCTTCTTAGAGAGAAATCAACATAACGTTCGTACTGAAAGTGATTGAGATCTTGGTTATTGCTCTGCATGTGCTTCACTGCAAAGTAATCGAAATTGCTGACCGCTGCGGGAGAATTTCGTTGTTTTGTTCCTCCCTTATGTCCTCCTCCATCTCGGGCAGCGCACTCGCTCGCGTATTTTCTCTGCTCGCGTGTATTTGCGCGGCTTGTCGACACATATTTGTCGTTTTAGTTGTCGAATTGACGCTCATAAAACCCCAAAAGGGACATAATCCCGGCACGAGGGGCAAAAAACCGGCCAGTGACGGCCGGTTTCATGTATGGACCGGAGACCTGCCCGCTGTTTAAAAACCGGTCGGGCCGGTCCAAAACCGGGAAGGTGGCAACCCTAAGCGCTGATTAAAATCTAGCTTGACGAATGAGTGAATCGGCGACATCGGTGCGCTCCGCGGTTATCAGGCGTACCGCTTCGCCGCTCTTATGTGTCATAGAAGCGATGGTCGCGGCCCTCTTTTTCTGTGATCACGCCATAAACTTGTAACATCCCAGAAGACGATGGCGTGGCGGCGGTGGCGGCAGGCAAGGTGATGAACGCAACAAAGCTTGCATTGAAGCAGAGAGCCCAGCTATGTTAATAAAAGCGATTGAAAGAAATAAATAGATACGGTAAAAAAAATGGTGTGATGTTCTTTAGCTTGACATCCGCCTTTCGCTCGCTTTTGGATCAACGCTACTCGATCGCCTTGTGGTGTTGACGCCAATTTTGACCTCCAGAAATGTTTTTTTCTTGTCAGCCTCAGCTACCGTCTTAATTTTTATAGTACATGCCAAGTGTTTTTATATCTTTCTTGCACAATATTTGATGCCTTGGTAGCGATCTTTATGAGTGACTCGTCAAATTACACTGCATGTCGTCATAGCTATAAGGGGCAGCACGTCACTGATTGCTTACGTTGTGCTTACGCAAAAAAAATCGCGCCAATCCACCCCGTTGAATGTGGTTGGAAAGCAAAGCTGTAAACGGCACCCATACAGATTACCCATGCGACGTCACTTAAATTCACTCACATTACTCTACAAATAGCAAAACCAATGAGAAGTGAAATGCGCTTAACCACACCGTTTATTACTTCAAAGAGATATTATTGTTAAGGTGAAATCAATGCGTTAAGCATTAACGGTTTTTGGTTGAGTTGCATTGGTGTAGCACAAGAGTGGAAACTTTTTTTATAAAATTAAAGTAAGCTCCAACCCGGTGTTAGACGATCTGTCTTCTCCGTCTCTGCGCCGCGGGCAAAGGCGACAAGATTTGTGGCAAGAAGGAGGAGGAGGAATAAATGTTTCTGTTCAGATTTCTGAACGGCCCAGAGTGCAGCCCTGGGGAGTGATTCCTTCTTCTATGGGGCCCATATGCAGTCCGCGCGATCTGTATTCTGTCCACCCGCTGAAGCTGGGTAGGTGGATAGGGCCTGGACAGCAGCATCTCCCATTGCTCTTGTTGGGTAGTTGACGGAAAGAGAGGAGGATGCTCAGGGCTAAAGTCGCACACCCCGATTACGGGGCAAAGTGTTCCTACTTCTGAGCAAAATTTACATTCAGCGTCGTAGCGATTCGGATACATTAAGTGAAGACGCGTAGGCTGTGGGAAGGAGCCAGGATTGTATGAGCCGTAGGGTAGTTTGTTGTTTTCTGGAAAGGTCAGCGTAAGGCGAAGGTACGGTCTGTCTCAGAAAGCGATAATGCTGGGTTATCTCCCTGAACGTGACAAGCCGGCGACTGTCCTCGTGCAGCTCCATAGCACGGGAAGTAAAAGCGCAGGCTTGTTGGGTGGGCGTATTTGTTTCCCTCCATTGAAGCGTGAGGGGGTGTCCAGATGAGCTGAATGGAACCGTTTGGGGAGTGGTTTTTAGCACGTGCAGTGCAAGTCAGGACACCCAACCCTACTGGTAATTCCAGTAGGCTTGCTGGGAATCGATGACTACCTTCCGAACCCCTGGTTGAGCGAGATCCAAGGTGATGGCTGCCCCTTCTGCTGCCGTCATTTCTTGGGTCCTAAGCGAGGTACACGCAAGGAGGTTGGTTCTGGAGATAGCCACGATGATGGCGTATTGCTGCCCTCGATGTTTGGGGGTGTCTGTGTAGATAACTGCATGATTCCCACCGAGGGTGGTGTTTAGCGCTTGAGCCCGTGCTTTTCGGTGACCCTCGTCATGTGAGGGGTTCATATTTCTAAGCAAAGGGATCATCTTTAGTTTTAGTCGCCAAGAGTCTGGAAGTACGTCAAGCGGAGTGACATTCTGGGCTGCCCAGCCAATCTGGTGAAGCATGCGGTTACCCATCGCAGTTATGAGTCGGACCTTCTGGTTAGAAAGATGTCCTTCAATCAGCTCTTCCGCCGTGTTGTCGAGCCCCGTGCTAAGAAGCCTCTGTGTGGACGCACTCATGAGAAGACCAATGGCCTGCTCGACCGCCTTTCTAATCATTATATAAAGCATCTCTATGTCTTCCTTGTCGAGAAGAAGACAGGGGGTTGACGTAAGTAACTCTCGATAGGACAAAAGCTTCAATTAATCGAAAGGTACCGGATTCCTTTAGGCCTCGCTTCTTGGTGGCAACTCTCCTGATCATGTGTATGATTTTATTAATGCTGTTTTTGACTCGCTGCAAGGAGACGTCACTCTTGGTGTTAGCCTCGAGATGTAGGCCCAGGATCGTGATGCTTGGGCCTGGAGTGATGGCCTGGCCATCAAGGAGTATTTGAATGTATTCCTTGGTTTGGCGTGAGGGCGGACGACAAGGAGCTGTGATTGTTTACGTGAACACTGGCGGCCACAGGCTTTAGCACATTGGCGTACTAGAAGTGAGATTCCATGCATTGGTGTGAGCTTCCTTTAATTTTTGTAACTCTTAGCACATGAGCAAGGTGCGCACAGGACCGCTAGACGGGCGTGAGTGGTCGCGTGACGCTTTCACGTCCATTCAGCGAGAACGCAGGGGGTAAACCCATGGATGTGCTTGGTGAGTACACACTCTAGGCAAAAAGGACTAAAAGTTCGTCCTTTCGGGGACTAACGGCCTCTGCCACAATCATTAGTCCCTTTGGGGACTAACTGCGAGGGGACGAACGGTTAGTCCCCCACCCGGATGGTCCGTTCCGATACTCCCCAAGGACGAACTGCGTAGAGCAGAAAAAAGAAAAAAACGCCAGCACCGGCAGGGATCGAACCCCCGACGCCCGGAATTCTACACAAGGAACCCGACGCGCTATCCGCTAGACCACGCCGCCGGATGGTTCCTGCGGCAGATAATATTCAAGTGTACAGGGTGTAGTTCTGTGCATAACGCAACAGATCCATAGCAACTGGTGCCCGAATTTCTATCTGTGCAAGCGAACGTGACCGCGTTTTGCGCCTTGCGCTTAGCGGTTTGCTAGGTTTAGGGACTATTGCTCAGTTCGATTCGAAGTAGAGCCTCACAACGATAGTTTTTTCGTAAATAACAATCAACTCGTCGTCGCCTAGTTGAGATAGGTAGCTGGGCGATCGGACGACTCATTTGTTTCCGCACAAATTAGCGCAAGCTAAGTGCTTTCTTAGTGTTCGATACATATGTTAAGTGCTCTATGTAACGTATGTGAAAGGTGTCGTCTGTGTGAGTGTCAGAATAAGGAAACATGCCATATTTTCCTGCATCGGCGAAAGCGAATTTGGTGTTGCTTAGCCTGAATTCTCCAAATTCGCGTCGCTAGACGATTGCGACCGCGAAATGCAAGCGGGTTTTACAGCAGTTGCAGCATTGTCATAGCCTTGGTGCCCAAGGCAATTATGTACCGAGTGTAAAAGATAACTTCGAGACGCTTACCTGTAGCGAGCATTTTTGTTTTGCAGTTGTCATCAGCAATATGCGTTTTTTCTAGTCTGTTAAACATATACATATTCATTACGCTCAGGAATCCACTTTTGCTACTGTCACTAATTTTTGAGTTACTGTTAAGGCGCTTGAAAGCTTTCACTGGCCGTTATTACCTCGCACGAATCGAATGCAACACAGCGTATCAACATAACATCGCCTAGAAGCGTATGACAATCGCGCTTCGCCGCTCCTTGCCATTACCTGACGCTCTACTAACCCTAGGCGATTTTCTTATAACTAACATCAATATTTTCTCCCGTGGCACCATCTAAAGCACCCAGTGACTGCAATGACTTGTGTTTTGGAAATATAAAACTGTTCGCAGACATATGCGCGAAAGGGCAACGACGACGCCATTAGGGGATTAACGACGCAGCAAAGAGACTAACTGCATGCATTTCGTCTTCCCGTTACTCCTTATAGATCGGCGGGGACGAACAGTTAGTCCGAATTTATGCACACGGCACGTACTCTGCCGCAGATACTCCCTTTGAAGATGAACGGTCGCCCGCGAAGACTAACGGCTGCATTTTAGTCCCTATTTTAGTCCTTTTTGCCTAAGAGTGCACCACCTGTCTTCCCAGTCTTCATGTGGGCTCGTAGCTAAATCGGTAAGACCACGGGTTCTCGCTTTGTTAGTCTATTAGTTCCGGATTCGATTCCCGGCGGTGCCAGTAAATTCTTTTATTTGTTCGCTGGAGTTTTCTGGTGACACCAACGGTCGCGAAAGAACGCTTGGGGGGTAGAGGTAAAAAGCTTTGCTTTAAAAGACATGGGCGAATTTCCGGCAATTTGTGCATTCGAGAATTGGGCCCCGGGTGTCTCTGATCACTCGCTTGCCCGCGATATGCTTTCGATATTCGCGGCACCCGCTGTGGCACCGTGTGACCATTGCCGTCGTTCTGCTATCACTGGTGCTACAAAATACGTATCCCGCGTCCGCTGCTTGCGCGGCGGGCAACGCTAAATAAATGTTATCTTCCAAGTGATGTAATGGTCGACGACTGAATTTATTTTACCTATTTAGGCTACCTGTCGGAAACTGCGTCCGTCGATGGGGTGCATAGAAAACATACGTGTCACCAAATTCAATCTTGTGCCAAAGTAAGCTTTCCGGTAATGATCAACCTCTTGTTCTAATGTAGGAATCATGTAAAAATATCATACTGAAATTGGCCGCGAGGACGACATTAGCATTGCGCCGAATCACATTTAATTGGCATAGTTCATAGGGAAGCTGTACACGATAAAATTTCCGTGTGCTGTCATGACCGTCTAAGGAGAAGGCATGGTTACCGAAAACTTCTGTAACTCTCGTTTTGTCGGAACTACCCGAAAACAAATTCTGTGATAATTAGCCACTGAGGCGACTACAACGTTTTTCGAGCCAGTTCAGCCCCATTTTCGTCCGTATTACTTCCATTCCGCTGAATAACTCGCAAGTATGCGGAACTCTTACACACAACCTGCTTCTTTCATGACACCTGCCGCGGTAGCTCAGTGGCTAAGGCGTTGCGCTGCTGAGCACGAGGTCGCGGGTTTGATTCCCGGCCGTGGCGGCCGCTTTTCTGATGGAGGCGAAAAGCAAAAACGCCCGTGTGTACGAGATTTCATCATCATCATCATCATAATCACCAGCCTATCTACGCCCACTGCAGTGCGAAAGCCTCTCCCAGTCTTCTCCAATTACCTCGGTCCTGTGCCAACCGTGACCAATTTATCCCCGCAAACTTCTTGATCTCATCTGCCCATCTAACTTTCTGCCGCCCCCTGCATCGCTTGCCTTCTCTAGGGATCCACTCTGTTACCCTTAATGACCAGCGGTTATATTGCCTTCGCATTACATGCCCTGCCCACGTCCATTTCTTCTTCTTAATTTCTACTAATATGTCTTTAACACCAGTTTGCTCCCTGACCCACTCCGCGCTCTTCTTGTCCCTTAATGTTACACCTAGCATTTTCCGCTCCATTGCCCGCTGAGTCGTTCTCAATTTAAGTTGAACCCTCTTAGTGAGCCTCCAAGTTTCTGCCCCGTAGGTGAGTACCGGTAATATGCAGCTGTCATACACTTTCTTCTTCAGCGACAATGGTAGGCTGCTATTCATTATCTGGGAATGTCTGCCATATGCACCCCACCCCATTCTGATTCTTCTAATTATCTCTGCCTCATGGTTGGGATCTGGGTTCACAACTTGGCCTAAGTAGATATATTCGCTTACCACTTCCACTGCCTCGCCACCTATCTCAAACTGCTGTGCTGTCCCGAGGTTATTGATAATTACTTTGTTTTTCTGCATATTAATTTTCAGGCCCACGGTTCTACTCTGTTCGCCCAGTGCAGAAAGCATGCTTTGCAATTCGTCCCCCGAGTTACTTAGCAAGGCAACGTCATCAGCAAATCTGAGGTTACTGAGGTATTCTCCATTAACCCTTACTCCCACCTGTTCCCAATCTAGCGTTCTGAATACTTCTTGTAAGCATGCTGTGAATAACATTGGAGAGATTGCGTCTCCTTGTCTGACACCCTTCCTTATAGGTATTTTATTGCTCTCCCTATGGAGGATGATGGTAGCTGTAGACCCATTGTAGATATCCTCTAGTATTCTTACATATTGCTCATCTACCCCCTGGTTCCGTAATGCCTGAATGACTGCTAGGGTTTCGACCGAGTCAAATGCTTTCTCATAATCTATGAAGGCTAAATATAGGGGTTCATTATACTCAGCGCACTTCTCTATCACCTGATTGATCGTGTGAATATGGTCCATTGTTGAGTAACCTTTACGGAACCCTGCTTGTTCTTTAGGTTGACTGAGATCTAAGGTTGCAGAGATTCGGTTAGCGATTACCTTGGTAAATACCTTGTAGACGACTGACAGTAAGCTGATCGGCCTGTAATTTTTCAAGTCCATCATGTCGCCTTTCTTATGGATTAGGATGATGTTCGCGCTCTTCCAAGATTCCGGTACCATTGCGGTCATTATGCATTGCGTATACAGGTTTGCCAGTTTTTCAAGTACAATTTCTCCACCATCCTTCAAGAGGTCTGCTGTTATCTGATCCTCACCAGGTGATTTGCCCCCTTTCATTTCTTTCAAAGCCTTCCTTACTTCTTCGGTCGTTACTGGTGGGATGTCTATCGCCTCTGAACTACTGTCTCGTTCGGCATTATTCTGTATGTCCCGGCTACTGTACAGATCTCTATAGAACTCCTCGGCCACTGTGACTATTTTATCCCTATTTGGGATGACATTGCCTTGCTTATCCTTAAGTGCATACAGCTGATTTTTCCCCACGCCAAGACGTCTCTTCACTGCTTTCAGGCTACCTCCGTTTTTTACAACGTATTCGATCCTCTCCATATTATACTTCCGTATGTCAGCTGTCTTCCGCTTATTGATTAACTTCGAGAGCTCGGCTAGTTCTATTCTGTAAGCTGTGGTAGAGATTCTCATGGTTTGCCGTTTCCTGATTAGATCTTTCGTCTCCTGTGAAAGTTTACCAGTATCCTGCGCACGTTAAAGATCCCCAGGTGGTCGAAATTAATCCGGAGCCCTCCACTACGGCGCGCCTCATCGCCTGCGTTGCGTCGGCGCGTTAAACCCTACAATCAATCAAAATCTTTCATGACCTTGTATTTAGCCCAGCTCGGCTTCATCGCAGACTGGAAGGGCACTGATTTTTTTTATTTCTTTTAGATTGAACATAGTTGTGTGTCCTGCCTCTTACAACCGGTGCGCCTCCTGGTCATCATAAAAAAACTCTGCGTACGAACAGGAGTATTTGCTCAGCTCTCAACAGCTCAGAGTTCGTTTTCTGTTATGGCGGAGGCCCGTAAAAGTGCTTCGCACTCATCTGGGTCTGTAATTTATTGCCACTTGCTCCCACCGTACGGAACAGAGTTCCTTTTCACATTCCGCCATCAGAAAAATTCAACCGCTACCACTGTAATTTATTGTGACACCGTGCTTACCTGTTGAATGCAGAATGTACACGCCATCTGGCGTCAATGGCTGCACCAAACGTGGGATTACGCACCCGACCCGAGGGGGATTTTGTAGGTGAAGCCTTACCAATCCATTAGAAGATGTAAACAAAAAGGAAACAACAGATGATGACGAAAATGATATATTTACAATGGGGTCCTTGCCCAAACAAATTTCTTGGGCTGACAACCTTATGTGCAAATTAATAACCGGCGAATTTGCCTTCTGCCGAGATCACTTCGGCTTTTGTCTGCGGCATCTACTCGTACAGAGCCCTGATAGTTTCAGGCTGAGCGCTCAGTGCCGCGCAAACGGCGGCCGCCGGCTACGTATTTTGTAGCACCAGTGATAGCAGAACGACGGCAATGATCACGCTGCGCCACAGCGGCTGCCGCGAATATCGAAAGCATATCACGGGCAAGCGAGTGATCAAAGAGTCCCGGTAACAAAAAAAGTACAGGCATGCGCACAGCGCGCCTAGCACGCCGCTTCCTTGAGCCTCCACCCGGCACTCGCTGGCTGCAGATGGCGCAGCAATGCAGTTTTGCGCCGCTCTCCACGCGCTGCACATCCCGTAAACTTTTGCTGGCGACTGTACTAGCGGTTCAGGAGAGGAAAGTGGAGGGGGATGATGATACCGGGGACATGGTGCGACATTTCACGTCGCGGTATTTTGTATGTGTAAGCCATGCAGTTGACCTCTCCGCTGGCTTCCTTTTGTTGGTCAAAAAACTGCCGGGCCTTGTTGTTAAACATGTCTTCTCCGGTTTATCGGGCAGGCTTGTGATTGTTGACGTGGAGTTTGCGGAAGTGCAGTGGCGATTTATCTGTTTGTATGCGCCGAATGACGCTAAAGAAAGAACAGAATTTTTCAGCAACGTACGGCCTTATCTATGCAAAAAAGCGACTAGCGTGTTAGTTGCAGATTTAGTAAGAAAGAGGAAGAGGACAAAGGCGGCTAACCGCCAACTATCATTACTATCGGAGAGAGGCGAAAGAAGCGAATAAATCTCGGTCCAGCTCAGCCATGGCCTCGCGTCCGTGTCCCGTTCCATAAAATCTGGTGCCGTGAAACCCGGGAACGACGGACCAGAGGACTTCACAGCGCAGCGCCTTCAAGGTTGTGCGTGGCCTCAGGTACGTCGGATCTTCTCATTTCGGAGGCCTCACCCTTGAACGGTGCCTGCCATGGCTGCGTGCTGGACGCAGACCCCCCGCCTAGAACCCGGAGATGAGCCCCACCCATCGGACAATCCCAACCCTTGCTTCGCTGCGCTCCCTGCGTGGTTCTGATGACTGGCAGGTCGTAGAAAGACTTCGAATTTCGCGGGCCATCCTCCGGGCGGACATAACTGAATTAGCCAGTACAACTGTTCGTGCCTTGCAATCGTCAACACCGAATATCAGTATGCTTATGGATTTGTGCCGTGAGGCAGAACAAAAACATGATGAACTTCGAAAGCTTGACTGGCTGATTCAGAACCTTCTCGACTTTGACACCTTCGTAAAGGACTTTACTTGACACCTTGTAAAGAGGCCGACGAGTACTCATACATGGGCAGTCGCGCTAAGGTTTCGCTAAAGCAGCGAATCTCTGGGGAAACTTTGAGAAAGGCGGGAACCGTGACGAAGACTTTGTCGCCACCTCAAAAGAAGCAGGTGCCTCTCAGGGTTGGCACCTGCCAGAAAAAGGACGCGGCCAGCGCACTCCCCCCCTTCGCAACAAGGGCTGCCTTCAAAACCGTGGGTTCGTCGTCGTCTGTGGAAGAAAGAATAGACCAGCACAGCGACCCTACATTTCCAACATCGTCGGTAAACCATGCCGCGGGATGTACCAGCACGACCGAGTTCGGCCAAGCAGTTGGCTCCGTGGCATCCCGCCGAAGCCAGGACAATACCGTGCCAGACTCGGATGCGCTCGGGCCCAAGACCAAGAAGCCATCGCGCATGGGAAATACTCGGATCAAGACAATGGATGAACGGCCTAGCAGGGGTACCGGGTGCAACTACAGCAACACATTCACTCGTGCACCGCAGGTACCAAACGGGTGGCTCGGTAGCAAGTCTCGGAACACGCAGTTCCAGGCATGTGAAATTGCAGCGTTCGTTCGACTTCTAGAAGCAAGGAAATCGAGGGCAATGACGGCGATACAGACACAAGTGCGAAAAACTCAGCCAGGACTCAGAACGGAACATCGAAAGCGAACAGAAAAAGCGAACAGACCAGAAGATTGAGGCTGCATCCAGAATACGATTTATCCATGCTCACTCGAGGACCAATCTTGCCTCCTGCGTCAGGCACTCCGGTTCAAGCGAAACAGCGTGCCCCGTCGTAGCCAAGAAGGTAGCAAAAAGGAGGCATCGTGCCGCGAAGCATAGATGGAGGATAAAGAAGGATGTATCTTCTACCTCTCGTCTACAAATGACTTGACATCGGACTACCCATCTAGAAAAACTACGCTAACGTGTTCTGCACTCTCCCACTAGTGTCACCGTCGGGGGTGGGAGTATGTTGCAGATTTAGTAAGAGGAAGAGGACAAAGGCGGCTAACCGCCAACTATCATTGCTATCGGCGAGAGGCGAAAGAAGCGAATAAACCTCGGTCCGGCTCAGCCATGGCCTCGCGTCCGTGTCCCGTTCCATAACAGTGATTTCAACTGCGTCTTGGTATCGCGCGACAAGGCTAGCACCACGCTTTTTCGAGACGAGAGTACTGCACTGTTGTCTGACATAATAGAATATTTCGGATTAGTGGACGTGGAGGAAAGCTTAGTCGGCGAATGTGATGTGAAATTCAGGCATTTTCAGGGAGTTAGCCATGCCAGACTGGATAGGGTGTATATAACAACCGACTTGATTGGGAAATGTGAAGGGTACACCGTAAAACCCGTATCCTTTTCGGACCACTGCTTGGTTGCGTGCAGTCTAGGATTTAATAAACGGACGAACCCCTTTAAGTGGGAGCTATAGAAGTTAAACGGAAGTTTCTTCTAGACTGGGACTTTGTGGAAACAGTGAATAATAAAATACGGGAAATAGAGGGGGGCAAAATCTGCGAACAGTGGGAGGAGTGAAATCAAGACGTCAAACTAAGGGCCGTAGAGAGGTCCACTGTCATTGAATTATTGAAAAAACTGTGAGGTACAACCTAGCGAAACTAACCCGCGATGAGTACAAAGTGCCTGAGGTGTTCGAAGAAGATCTTACAAAAATTAAACAGAAACTTGGAAGTGCTGGATGACGAACGCTATCGGGGAGCTCTCGTGCGCGCGAGAGTAGACCATTTAACTAAGCGTGCGATGCGTTCAGAGCGGGCGAATGCGCGACATAACGAGATAAGACATAGAGTTGGAGGGAAGGGTGACGGACGATAAGCATGAAATCGCGCGGGCGTTTTTCCACTTCTACAAAGGATTGTTTGCAATTCGCAGGGTTTTATTGGGAAGCTTTTAAAACCGAGTTCCTTGGTGCAATGCGGAGAATCGATGAAGACAGTAAAGAAAGGTTAGAGCAGCCCATAACACCCGCAGAAGGTGAACGAGCCATCAATAACCTAAACCCGGGAAAGTCGCCAGGACCTGTCGGGCTAAGCGCGGCTTTTTACAAGGCGTTTAAAGCCGAGCTTGCATCACTCTTGGCAGTACTTTTTAACGAGGCTCTGGAACATAAGGCATTGCCGCTGTATTACGCACAGTCCCACACGATACTAATACCTAATCAGACAACACAGATAAGTTTAAACATGTCACACCATATCGCCCAATATCTTCGACGAATGCAAATGATAGGATGTTTAGGAAGGTCCGGAGAATCATCACTCAACTTTCAGGAACACATCAGACGTGTGGCATAAAAGGCGCACGATTTTTTCCAACACGCATAAGGCAAGGTGTGCTCTAGAATGCTGCGACGCTGCCAAAGCTCGCGTTGCTGTTCTCCAGCTCAACCTGGAGAAAGCCTTCGATTGTGTCTCCCATGAACTGTTACTTATTTCGGACTATGTGACGGTAGGGACAGTCATAAAAGAGGCTGTGGCTTTGGCGTACCGGAAGTGCACCACGAGATTAATCGTTAAGAAGACTCTGGAGGTCCCCATTAGCGTGGAACGGTCGGTGCGCCTGGGCTGCCCTCTAAGCCCACTTTTATTTTGTCTGTATACGGAAACGTTGTGTTTAAAGATACTCGAAAACGCACAAATTCGCCTTTCGTTTGTGTGAGGAGGAAGTGAAACTTTTCGCATATGCTGATGAAATTGCTGTTTTTTGCACCACGAAGGAGAGTGTTAGAACTGCAGTAGCCAGTGTTAAACGTTTTGGGGTAATTACGGGCAGTGGGGTAAACTGGGGAAAGTGCCTGGGTTTCTGGCACGGGGACTGGCCATCGCCACCAGACTATTTCGCAGACGTGAGTTGGGAAACCAGCCCTGTTAAGTACTTCGGTACGCCGCTTGAATGCAACAAGGAAAGCGAACCCTACTGGCGCGTCCAAACGCAGGACATACGGGGAAAAGGGGGAAAGTGGAAAGGGGCCTCTCTGTCAATGTTTGCGAAAGCGGCCGTATGTAATTTACTTTCTGTTGCCAAGCTGTGGTATGTTATGCAAGTGTTACATTGCTCGTGTGTGAATGTGCAAGCATTCGCGGTGTCTGTATGGTCTTCCACTTGGGAAAGGTGTAGCCGGGATAACCAGTTTCGGCGGGTGAACGAGGGCGGTCTTGGACTGAGCCATCTATTTGTCCACCAGTTGGTGAGCAGATTCCTCTTTCTGCGAGACCCCTTCTTGCGGACAGTTTGCCGAGTGCGGCTGTCTCAAGTATTACCGGAATTTGTTGTGTCAAGTGTGAAAATGCAGGGGCGGATTCTGGGTTATTTTAAAGGGGTGGTAATGTTGGTAAGATTTCTATCAACTTGTTTTTCTATGCAGTACTTGAGTACAGTGTCGCGGAAAAAATTGTGCAAGGATGTGTGTGATAGTCTGTTCTCTGTTCCGCGCTACAGAGCGCTGTACAGTGCAGGACCAGGGCAGGACGTACTCAAGAGTGTGAGAAAGGTGCCTGTGTCGTCGGGGGTGAAGTCCTTTTTCTTTAAACTTCATTCAGGGACACTAACAGTGAAAACATGGTTAAAAGAAAAAGGATTAGAGACACCATGGGGTACAGACTGCACAATTTGCAAACAACCAGAGAACATAGAACACGTTTTCATACACTGTTGGATGGCGGTACACTTCTGGGATGTGATGCAAAGATTACTACACAAAGACTTTCCACTTAATTCACAAGGTATCCGGTATCTATGCACAGACAATGAAGAAGGGGTCCCCTACGACCTAGTGATGCTTTTGGGCCTCCATAGCATCTGGCGTGCGCGCATGGCCTGGCTCCATGGCGACGTGGACGCTCGCCTGGCGCGGCAGTTACTGCGGAAAAGCGTTACACAATTTGTTGAGGGGCAAAGAACGCTACAGCCAGTTCCTGAGTGGTTGGTGGTCGGTCAGCGTTATAATTGTCAGCTGATGCGGTCTGCTTTGAATACCTCTTCCGCATTATCAGCTGCTGCCGGTTCGCTAGGTGCTAATTTGCGGCTATGGAAACACACATGTTGAAACTACCGTATGGCGCATATGGTGGACGGGAAAATCGCATATGCGTAGCTATCAGCATTAGGCGCACTCGCGCGCCAATCTCGAAATAATACTTAGCGCGTACAGTAAAGTTTATAAAAGCTCAAATCGGGTGATCAAGCTTTGTTAACAAATACAAATATTTTCCAATCTGACCCGCCGCGGTGGCTCAGTGGCTAAGGCGTTGCGCTGCTGAGCACGAGGTCGCGGGTTCGATTCCCGGCCGCGGCGGCCGCTTTTCTGATGGAGGCGAAAAGCAAAAACGCCCGTGTGTACGAGATTTCGGCGCACGTTAAAGATCCCCAGGTGGTCAAAATTAAACCGGAGCCCTCCACTACGGCGCGCCTCATCGCCTGCGTTGCGTCGGCGCGTTAAACCCTACAATCAATCTATTTTCCAATCTGGCCCATAAAGCTGCGGATGGGAGCATTTCTGTATTTTTATATTACACATTACCTAATTAGTGTGGTAGCATATGTGAAATGACAATGTTTGGATACGTCGTTAGTTTAATTTCTCCTCATGAGTTCGTGCATTTTTTTGTAAGATTTGCAGCAAGAAGTATTGTTTATTTGTGACGCAATGAGGAAATTCGGGGCAAAGAATAGATTCGAGCAGCGCAGGGCAGGAGCGTTTGGAGGTCAGTGGGGACGCCTTCGTCCTCAGCGGACCTAAGCAGGCTGATGATGATGATGATGATGACGAGGTGCTTTCTAGAATTACTTAGTCATGTGGCCATTGGACAGCGATCGTTCAGACACAGGACAAATTTACAAAAATCTAAGTTTTCAGAACCTCCCGCTGCCCTATTTAAATAGTCTCAATGTTCCATCAATTGCTCCTGACGGCAACCGGGAAATGGTTGCTTCACCATCCATTTCGTTCTTTACTTCAGGTTTTGCAGCGTGTGCGGGTTGCCCAGTTGAACTCTGCTCTCGATGGAATGACTGACCCGCCCAGTTTTGCACATTACTCGAAGGTTTCTGAGAGATTATACAGCAACCCTCCACGGATAAAGACAACGTAGATGGCATTGTGTATTTACTGCGGAGCTGCTATACGTCAAATTCTGAAAAAAAAATGGGTGCGCTGACAGAAAGCACGTCGACGAATTTGACAAAGCCAACTTCCTGGTTAATAGTAGCTCTCATTCTAATGTACGTATTTAAAAAAAAATCATACGTAAATTGACCGGTAGGACGGCTGTATAATTATGCTGAGTTTCATTTATTTGTCGTAGTGAATTATTTCACGGTGAAGTTGTAAACGTGACAGGATCCCGGCTGTCGTCAAAGCATGACCGCCTCTGGAGGGAGTATTGTTACAGAAATAAACTGTAATTCTTGCTTTATCAAAACTACCCCGTAAGAACTGAAATGAAAGTTGCCCACTGAGACGATTGTAACATTACTCCTAGTATCATTTACATTTCGTGTTTAATATTTCACAGCGAAGTTGTAAATATTGGGAAATTCCCGTCTGCTGTCAATACTTGGGCGGCTGTGGTATGGGAACGGACCGCCCCATGTTGGCCCTCCGTGATAGGTGAAAATTACACTCATTCTATGTTTCATTCAGCTACCTAACTAGGAATGTCGAGAAATCGCAAATTACAAACAAACGTGTGTTCTGCGGTAGCAGAACGCACGTTTTTCTGCACTCCTTTCTGCACTCCTTGGGCGGAGGCACATAGAGCTCCGATGGTCGTCCACACCCACAGAGTGGAATGGCGTCAACCTTCTTAGTCCGAGGTATACGTGGCTCAGACTGTTAAATACAAAATACAATCAGCAATTTTATGAAAAATGCTACCGCGTTCCGAAAAGTTAAGTCTAGACTATAGAATAAGCTTGGCTATAATGTTGGCTTCTTGCACAACATGCCAGCTATGCAAAAAGCCAGACACACAAAAGGCAGTAAGTACTCTATAGTTGTTTGAGATATTGTTAGCTGCAAGAGCAAATCTTCTGACGATTTAGCATGCGTCAAAAGAAAGGTTAGCCTCAAAAGGTAGACACTGAGTATGCGTACGTGACCTTAGCAGCATCTGCTGATCTGTATTGAGACGGGTCTGTATAGCTTGACATCGCGGGCTCCTGCATCACTTTTGCAAGCCCGCACTCGTGGTTACGAACCGCGGAGGGATTCCGAAGTTACGCAGTAAAAGCTTGACATTCACCAGGCCCTTGCGAAAATCCGTACCGCAAGCAAGCTTAGCAGCATGCTCCTCACACAGGTTGGATGCGGCCAGTCCACTATGCACCAATGCAAGACCGAAACAAACCTCATCAACCTTAACAAGCAACCTAAATCAAAACACGTTTCGCTCAGCTTGCAGCCTAGGCTGAGTGATTGTAAACAGCTCGCGCCAAAGTGCTTGATAGAAATAGGCGCATACCTTTGAAGACACTGGGATTGGATAATCTTTAATGTCGCTGGAAAACATCGTGGAAGTACTATGAGCTTCGCGATAGAGGAAAAAAGTATGGTGTATTGTTTCTGGAGGATTGCATAGTTGGCAGTTCAGTAACCATGCCACAGGAACAGCCTTTCCTGAAGGCATCTTCCCACCGGTAGTACTAACATACGTTGTTTGAAACACACTTTTTGTGACGTAAACCGAACTGTTGCCAGCGCATGACAACGTCGAGGCTTGGTTGATCCCGATATGTTTTTTGACATATTGTCAAAGGAAAACACCCTTCACATAAAGGCTATAGCTGTGGGGCAAGCCGATCGCCGAGCGAAACACTCGCCTCTGAGAAAACTAGAGCATCAACGAACTATACAATTATTTCCCAGATTGGCATGGTAGTCTGCAATACGGAGGACTGGGGGAAAGAGCATTAGGATAGCAAACGAGGAAAGTTTGTATACGTTCATAGTATAAGACACGGTAAGCAAAAAAAAAAAAAAAACTACGCACGACACGTTCGTTTTTAGCAAATGAAAATCTTTTGGAAAGCAGGCGACATTTCTGTGGTAATTGGTATTATGTGGTATGTGGTACTCGCCACAATACCATCAAGGGAGTGGTACTGGTAGAGATAAGCAGAATGAACGGTAAGTCAAGAAACCAAAAAAAGCATTCTAGAACGTTTTCGTTGATACAAACTGGCACGGAATTACGGAACCATTATGAGGTGATTGAATGGTAGCTTCCCTGCAGTCATTCTCAGTCTAAGTGGTCCTAACTTATCAATATAATGCCATACATTAGCGTTTTGTTAACCAATGCTGCGGTTTCCCCTTTGCATTGCGTATACCTTGACTGCAGTAGGCGCGTGTATTAGGTGCGTAGAAGATGTAGAGGTGAGCTTTAGTGATGTTGGCGTGGACGGGAGGGGCGGCTGAAATGCTGTAAATCTAACGAGCCACGTCATCGCTACACCACAAAAAAAACGCCACCGCCAACACCAAATCGCCCCTATGTGGCTCCGTTGAACAGGGTGCAGAGCACAGAGTGCACGTAACAAAGCACATTTTTTTCTACTGTATGATTGAGCCCACTTCCTAGTTCATAAATTGAATAAAACTTATAGGACTAAAGTTTTTTTCTATAGCGGGCATACATGTGGCTCTCCATTTCCCTCCCGTAGAAGCCCATTTACGGCAAGAAGACTGCAATTCCACAACATTTATAGCTTCATTGTGAACTTCTTAAACTCTAAATGGAAATAAACCCGGCACAATGTTACAATCGTTTTAGCGGCTAATTGTAATTTTATTTGACTCGTTACAGCTTTGATAAAACGGTGGTTAGAGCAGTTTTCTGTAATAACGGCCGCGTAGTCGTTTTTTGTCCATGTACTGGCAGCTGAGGGAATATTGCAGTGTTTACAACTTCACTGGGAACTGAGTAATTATGACAAATAAATAAAACCCCAACTTTTCTTAGCTGCTAGTTGTCACATAATGCGTTACGAAATAGAGGCAATAAAACATGAGTTACGCGGCCGTTTTCTAAAATCTTTATACTCCCTCCGCAAATGGCTATGCATTGACAGGAGCCAATAATCCTGTAACGTTTACAATTTTACTGTGAACTAATCGCTCATGGTAAGTAAACGGAAGATGGTATAATGATAGAATCGCCCTAGCGAACGATTTCAGTATGTCTTCTTTTTTATGATACGTACATAAAAACAGAGAGCTGTAGAGCATTCACTATAAAGTTGGCTTTGCCGTCAAATTTTTGGACGCGCCTCCAATCGATGTACGCAGTTTTGCTCAGAATCAAGCCTGTGACAGCTCCCGTACTTGTATTTGTATGTGCTTAGCACATTTGTGTTGCATCCTTTGACGATCATCCGACACTTTACTCCTTCCCCGGGTTTCATTGTAAGTTATTCTTAGTGTTAAGCATTAGATAGCAATTGGCGCAAAGAAATGTCCATTGTTTATGGAAACATAATTTGCGTCATTTTTAGAACACTCACCCGAAACACTATGCTTGTAAGGCACAAACGGAATGCTGTATGGTTTGTAGTTGCTAGTCCGCTGGCGGTATGCAAAAATGTGGGAAGCGAGAAATTACGTACCTTAACAAGCACATGTTTTGGAGCAATCTTCTCAGTGTTTCCCACTTGACCTTTGCGCCATAGAAAATGCTTTGTACCGCCATTGGACAGTCTTCCCTACTGGCAACGCTCTTTCAAGAAACTCGACGCATGGACATTTAGGTAACACTTTTGAGGTTCACAGCCTTCAGCAATGTGCGAGAACTACGCTGCGGAGTTTGGTGTTCAAGAGACCGGGTAGCTGTGTGGACGGCCAGTGGAAAAGTTGCGGAATCACAAACACTCACGGTCGATCTGCGCGCCCCTCGCCTTGATTGAAAGAGCCGTAGAGCTTCTGGTTAGTGCTATGCTTCTACGGCACTGCACCTAACAGTTTTTGCGCTGCGGCCTCTGTTTGCTGCCATGGCAAGCGTGTCTCTGTGCGGCTTTCTCTTTGCCGCTGAACTTTTCTCCCCGGAGCGGTTCGTTAGCGGCGCGGCCCAACCCATGGAACCCCGCGAAGCGAGCTCTGCAGGGTCCGATCAATGCTGCCTCGCAATCAGGCGGCTGCGCCCGAGGTATCCTTCGCGCCGCCTCCTGGGACGCGCTCCGTGGTGGCCACCCCTCCGGTGCAAGACTTGGGCTGTGCACTGTTGCCGACACATTCCCTTTAGCAACACTGCGTCTTTGCTGCAACGTTCCGTTTCAATGGTTGCGTACGGCTCACAGTGTACAGGGAACCGTAAGCAGGCGGCGTTGGGTCGCAGGCACCATTCAGAAGCACTGTGCACACAAACAATGTGAATGCATTCTTTTTGTACAAACGTCAAAGGAGAGGCTAGTTTGCGCAAAACCCGGAAGGCGATATCCGAGCCACGCTGACACGTGCAAAATAACTCCCTGGGGGACACAAGGGACATTTAACAAAATTTTGTCGCCATGATGTCATGAGTACATTTTGGCACCTTTCAAATGGGCCGCTGCCGGTAGAGCGACGGTGCCGCAGTAATGTGTGGCGTGATTTTACTTCAGTGGCGCAGAGTACCGTCCCCTCTACATTTCACGGCCGCATTCTTGAATCCGTGATAGACTGCAATTTTCCTTAAAGCTTTTTTTTCGGGATAGCTGATTTTTTATGCCTAAAAAAAAAAAAGCAGTTCCCACTGGGCGGCCACAAGAAAAGACCGGACTACGCTAAAAAGCACTCACTCACTCGGTCATTTCAGTACACTGTAATGTACACTGTAAGTCGCAGAATGCTTATTGATGGAAGCTGAGGTGTTTGTGGTCGGGACTCGGGGGCATGCTGAATCGGTATTTATCACATGAAAAGGGCATTCTACATGCGCAAGCAACGAGTAAATAACATTTAGCTGCAGAGAACTGAACATCACCGATCTGTTTATAGCTCGCTGCACCGAGTTTTAACAGCCCTTTAAAGAAGAAGTCATCGTGCAATAATGTGCGCACCCGTTCGCTAAACGAGTGTTTAATAAACGTATATTCGGTAAGCGCTCGGCATTCGTTCTAGAAAGCTTCCTAAATTAATTTTGTGTTTGAAGACTATCAGAAAATAAATTTACTAAAGTATTCAAGTTTGCTTTTCTTAGTTTTTGACCTCATACCTTCACGAAGCGCAGTAGTGAAGAAAGACCAAGCGCATCTCATTAGCTTCACGGTTACAGCACAAGTATCTTAATGTCGGAAAGTGAGCGTTTTAAAATCGCTAATAGGTTTAAAATAACGAAATTGGTAATGAATTATACACTGCTGCCACTCACTCATTCGCACCACGATTTAATTTAAACTTGTAGGCGTAGCAACACCGGTGTCTTTTTTTAAAGAGCAGCAGCTGCATACTTTATTCATCAGTACTTAGATTTCTTTCTGCCTTAGCATTGGTTGGTATCATATTACCGTTTCCCTCGTAATAGCAGTTCTTTACCCATACAGTATGTAGACAAAAAGTTTGCCAGGGCATCCTCGCACTCGTACCCATTTCCGCAGGCTTCAAACTTGGACGAACACTGATTTGGGAGCACGTAGACTCACACAGACACAGCGGCAGCGTCCCGAATAGCGCTAAGAGAGCTAAAACAGGACCTTGTAAACAGCTTAATCCGCGTGGAAGTAAGCAGACCTGTGCTACCACTTTGCTTGCAGACAGTTCGCGGCCAAGTGCGCAAAGTGCAGCCGCGCCATCGGCGCCTCGGACTGGGTGCGGCGTGCCCGCGAGCAAGTATACCACCTGGCCTGCTTCGCCTGCGACGCCTGCAAGCGGCAGCTCTCCACAGGCGAGGAGTTTGCCCTGCATGACGGCCGCGTCCTCTGCAAGAGCCACTACTTCGAGCTGCTCGACGGAGGCTCCGGCTCCAATGACGGTCGGTACCGACAAAAGCTGCTGAACGCGTGAATGGTATAGCGTAAGCCCACGGACAGCCTGCTCGAGGGCTGTAGGTGGTCGTAAATGGAGATACTTGCGAACATCGCCACCTGTCCAGTTTTATCGAGGGGCAGAAAATGTAAGGAACAAAGTGGCACTCACGGCGTTCAGTTTCATCTTAACTTGCATTGGTCATTACAGTGGTTCACTGTGCAGTAGAAATCGTTAGCGGCAGTTGGGCTCCTGGCGACGCGCCATGAGTACTAGTCGGGCGCCCACTCCTGATATTTGTCAGCATACTTACTGAATGGCATATAAAGATGACGGAGACGACCAAGGAAATCAGGAACAGGGCTCTAGAGGCACGGCAAAGCAAACAAAAACGACAGCTCTCCTGCACAGCGTGCCTCGGTTCGGGGACATTTACAGCTAAATGCTGGCCGTCGCTCTGTGAGAGAGAAAGAGAGAACGATCTTTGTTGAAGCTGGCCATGTCAGCCGAGATAAAGTCCCTGGCTTGCTACTCCAGATGAATCCCGTGACGGTGATGATTATAATGATGATGAGGTGCGCATGTGCTTTTAACTATTTGCAGGGTCTAACCAAGACTTCTGCCTTTTGTGTACTACAACAAGGATTTCGTAGCGCGAGAAGCACGTTTTGAACAATTCCAGGGCCTAATACGTCCTTTAGTTCTAGTCTTACGGTGAGAGGTCAGCCTATAGAAGCTACGAGAAACGCTCCTTTGTGTACTAAATCACACACAAATACCGATGAGGTTTCAGGTCTTCGCACACGTCGCACTGTGGCACATTGGCGAGGTAGATTGGCTATGCTTGAAGCGAAAGTATTACCTGGCATTACGTGTAGGCGATATTCCGCCTCAAGCGGTGGGGAACTGCTTCCTCTATAATCGCGGTGGCATCTTAAAACGGCAGTATGGGTCGACAGAGTGCAGGGGGAGGAGAGGGGGCGTAAGGATAGGATCCGTCTGCCAAAGTGAATCGCTGCATGCTCCATGCCTCACTGAATGCCAGCGTTGAATCATCTTTCCTAGAGAATGGTGCCAGAACCTTTGGTCCGCGTTGGTGAAGCGCAATCGATGCTATAATGATGATGAGATTCGCATATGCGTTTAACTGTTTACAAAGTCTAATGAAGACTTTTGCCTTTTAGGTGCTCCAATAAGGTTTTATAGCGCGAGAAGCACACTTTGAACACCTCCAAGGGCGAATGTGTCCTTCAGTTCGAGTCTTACTGTGAGAGGTCAGCCCAGAGACGCTGCAAGGGACGCACTTTGTATACTAAATCGCACAAAATCACAGATGAGGTTGCAGGTCTTCGCGCACGTCGCACTGCGGCACAGTGACGAGGTGGATGTGGTAAGCTTGAAGCGGAAGTAATACGTGTAGGCGACATTTAGCCGCATACGGTGGGACTGCTTTTTTATAATCCAGGTGGCATCTTAAACTGCCAGTGTGGGTGGACGCAGTAGAGGGGCGTGTAATGAAGGGATGCGCCTGCCAAAGTGGATCGCTTCATGCTTCCTGGCAAACTGGAGGCAAGCGTTGAAGCATTTTTCATAGAGAGTAGTTTTAGTATCTTTGGTCCACGTTGGTCAAGCGCGATGGGTGCTATAATTATGATGAGGTTTAACTATGCTTCTGCACGTTTTCAACAACTCCAAGGGCGTAATACGTCCTTCAGTTCCAGGCTTACGGTGGGGAGGTCTGCCCAGGGACGCTGGGAGGGACGCTCTTTGTTTAATAAATCGCACACAATCATAGATGAGGTTGCATGTCTCATTCATGGTCTTCGAAGGCTGATTTTATCAGGAACACGGCAATGATGATGTTTCGTCCACACTTAGCTTGTTTGATGGTGCTTCGAACTGACGTGGTCCGTACCTGGACACGTGCATTTTTTTATGTAGGCCAGCGCAGCTAGCAGTTCTGCCATTGAGAACAGCTCGTCCATGGGAGACCATATCGCTGAGGAATTCTTGCTTGGGGCGAACATGGTGGTAGTACCGGTGTCTGCAATGTGGTACTTTTCGGGTTCGATTCCCGGCCGCGGCGGCCGCTTTTCTGATGGAGGCGAAAAGCAAAAACGCCCGTGTGTTCGAGATTTCGGCGCACGTTAAAGATCCCCAGGTGGTCAAAATTAATCCGGAGCCCTCCACTACGGCGCGCCTCATCGCCTGCGTTGCGTCGGCGCGTTAAACGCTACAATCAATCAATCAATCAATCAATGTGGTACTTTTCCTAGAGACGGTGTTAGCGACGTGCAGATCAGTAGGAACGAGCCCAAGGTGAGCTACTCTAGCGCTCCCTCTCGTTGGGAGCGCTAGGGTAGCTCATTAATATTTAATTAAATAATTAAATAATTATGAAATATTATTACAACTAATAATGTATTTATTTATTTATTTATTTTTATTACTTTTTATTTGTTGATTTATTTATTTATTTTTTAAAAATTGCAGGCTTACAAAGCTCAAGCAGTAGTGGCAAGACAAGTACAAGTACTGCTCTAGACAAGTCACGGCGGAAAAGTGAAGTGAAACAAAAATAACAAACATACAGGGTAAGAAAGAATAAAAAAAAACTGCCCTTGTTCTTTTATGCTAAAAGAACAAGTCATCGCGCAATTCTGGTGCCGGGACCACAAATGCTCTGCGGTATGGTACTTTAACGGAACGTACTGTTGGGCTAGTTGGTACATACTGAATGCTTAGCGCGTACTGAATGCTTAGCGCAAAAAGACGAGACGGTGTCAGACGTGACAGGCGCTACTGTTAGTACTGTTGGTAGCGCCCGTCACGTCTGCCACCGTCCTCGTCTTTTTTGCGTTAATCCTCCCATTCTGCGGTATGGACGACGAAAGCTGTTGTGCAAATTTGAACCTATTGCTTCTCTTGTATTGCGATATGGAATTGAATCCAAGTCCTACCAAGCTCGGCCAAACTGAAAACTCGATAAATGTACTCGCTGCTCTTAAGGAAATCCAGACCGGCCAGGCAGCAATACGTCACCAGCTTTCCTCTGTTAAATCTACACTTCCCAATCATGAAACAACGTTTGACGATCTGAAACGTACGCTCGCGAAGATTGAGTGTGACTGCAATTCTATTGCGATGGTGAAGTCAGAGCTTAAAGGGAAGCTGAAGCGCTTTCCAAAAAAATTGAGTTAGATTAACAGTTATATAGTTTCTTGCGTGCTGATTCGGAATATCACATTGAAATTTATCGTACAGGAGTCCAAGTGGCATTTATCTTGCAAAAAGCGCGGCCCCGTTTGAAAGACGCGCGCTTTTCGTCTTTTGACGCCCCTGATTGGTTGCGCCCGTCATGACGTCAAAGGAGGACACCCTTCGGCCGCGCGGGTTGTCGGAAGCATTGCCAACGATCGCACGGTTGCCTTTGCGGCAATTTAGCTTGCAGTTTAATTTTCGCACATGACTGGAAGTTTGTTTAATAATTTCCCGTGCTGTTGGTTCAATTATCTTCGAGCTTAAATTTGCTTTCAACGACAGAGAACCCCAAAGCAGTGACTGTGACGTCGACTAGTGGGTTCCATCAAAATATTTTTGAATTAGGCAACCCGCATAGGGGGATTTTATACCTTATGTTAGCATTAGGTACTGCCTTAACTGTTTCTTATTATACACAAAACCATTTATGCCGAAGATTAATGGGCGTTTTATAAACAATCTACCAGCGAAAAGCACATACGTGCACTGCGCGAAAAAATAGCGTTCATGCGCTGTAAACGTATATGCGAGACACATCTTGCCGGTACACGCATAAACCAACAAGCAGACTCTGCTTCCGCATTTCCTTTGTTCGTTGTCGCCCACCCCAGTCCCGTTACTCATCCCCGTACACAGACCCACACGCGCGCGCCATTTCGGCAGCGGCGCTACGGCGCCTCCGCGATTGCTACTGCACTTCGATGAGTGGCGCCTTACTGCTTCACAGGCATTTATTCTGAAAACACTGCAGCATACTAGTGCCTGCTCAGCATTATTGGCTGTAGTAGGGCTTGATTTTCGCTTGAGCGTTGCGCATTCTGCTACAATATTACAGCCACCTCGTTATAATTAACAGACCAGTCGGACAAGGCAGCTACGTTGTGGTTACGTTACTTTAGGTAACAATCTCCAAACGTTTGTGATAATGAATCGTTGGCCTGTTTCAGCATTTACCGCGCTAGTCGGACAGAGGCCGTATATTTACTCTTCGCTCCTAATTTTTTTAGTATCATCATTATATATATCACCGACTATCACTGGAGCACACTTGAGGTTCAGTGACAAGTGCTTGCCAGGTTATAATATGCAGCCACACGGAATCTTGGGCAAAAAATTAGGCCCCCGCAGTCAACACAAATTATGGCACGGTGGTGGTTCGGAGTGGTGTTTTTTTTTTTAATTCCAGACAAACATCACCTTATCGTGACATGTATACTTGCAAAATAAGTAATCTGGTTGTCTTGGTTCTTTTACTTTGTAGGAATACTGTTTACCTCTTAGTCGGGAGAGAACTTCTATCAGGATTGGCCCCTTGTTTTAGTTTCGCCAAAAAATTGTTTTTTTGAACACTGTCCTGAGCCCATAGGGAAAGAAAACCGACGCGTTCAACGAAACAAGTATTTCCTGAACAAATGTGACTTGGTTTCTGGAATGGAACGAAACAACCCCGGCCAAAGTGCAGCAGTACTCCCCATCGAGTCCAGGATTCCTGCCCAAGCGCCCCTAGTTCTCAAAGCTGCCACCACGTGCCGTCGTCGAATGGAATTTTGCCTACACTTCTAGGCACTGTACCTACACGGCTGTTTTCCCTCATTCTTCTCGGGGCGGTCGCGGCGTTCGACCGGTTTGACTGTCAAGTGCGACGGCGCGGTCAACTCCTTCTCCTCAAGTTAATTGTTCGTCTGTGAGCGGGGAGTCACTTCAATAGAGTTCCCCCGCGACTATTGTGGCCTTTCGGTATGGGCCTTTGGCCTTTCCAGCACACTCCAGCCCTCCTGGGTTGAAATAAAGTATTGTTATTGTTATTGTTGTGGGATGGCAAGCGGATGCCTCAGAATAGTTGAAGCTTGAGCCGGTTGGTGCAAAAGTTGGGACGAAGCGAAGACGAGACGCTTCGTCCCGTTCATTGCGCTGCCCTCTACTCCGAAAGCGGATGCCCTCTGCGTTAGGTTTTGGTGGAGCTTGGAAAGGTTGTCCGCTGCGAAGTAATTCACGACAACTACTAGATATACGGCTTATGTCTATCTACGACGCTATTTTCCTGCTTATCGCACATTTCATACCACCAAGAAAAAAAAAAAAGCACTGGATAATAATTCCTTATTTCGGACAGCTACAACTGCGGAACGATATTTTCGAGTAAAAAAATGCTACGGCAGCAGCCGCCGTTTCTTTCTTCCGAAATTTGGTATTCTTGAATGGCTTTTGAGAAAATTCAAATTGCAGGGACGCATCTAATTACGTGAGCAGAAAGCATGAAATTTCAAAACGCGTTCAAAACAGTACCTGCGAACGATGTTCCCGGTGCGTCACCTTAGCTACTTCAATGAAGTTCTGGAATTGATTCATTTTATGACATCGTGACGTATCAATAATTAGTTTCAGAATTCCTCTGTCACTGTTCATTATTACCTTACCGCACGATGTGAACTCACGGACACACCACTAGAGATAAATATTTGTAACTAGTGCTTCAACTAAGGGCTTAGCTTGCATATGAGTAATATTCTACATATATTTATTTATTTATTTATAACTATCTCTCAGTTTCCTCGATAAGGCATTGAGTAAGGTAAGCTAAAAAAGACACAAGTACAAGTTTTAACATGCGTGACAAGTAATGCGTGAACGGGGTATATAAAAATGAACGCTAAACATAAGAAACGCATAAAACAAACCTACACATAAATGAGGATCTCACCTCATGGCAGAACAAAAACTGCAATTCACTGCACGGATATCGCGTCTGATGAATATTAAATTTTACTGCATTTCCTGCAAACGATGTCGATCGCATGAAGACTCCTAACCTTAGGTGGCTTCATTAATTTATGTTGTCGGTCGCCCTCCAAGGCCGTGGTATTCGCGAGAATTATTCGTTTTAAAAGTATTCACATATACTGTTTTCTTTTCCGTTTTTCTTGTTTTTCTAGAAATAAGAATTCCCGTTGCCAACGCGCCATTTACCACAGCAAAACGCCTTTGAGACGATATAAGATTAACAAGGACACTGCGCTAACATGAGTGCTCACTGTATATGAACTCCGAAACGTATTGTAGAAAAATTCTGAATTTACATCACCCCGAATATGTGTACTCCAGTTACAAGGCCGAATACAATCCGCGAATTGGAGTGAATTGGTAGACATTCATGTTGGATACACATAAAGAAGTGCGGGGGTCACGAGCAATAGCGTTAGGTCAAAAGGGGGAAATCCCCGCTTCACGTTTTATGAGGCGCACCCCAGTGGATTCCTCCGGATTAATTTTGAACACCTGTGGATCTTTAAAGTGCGCCGAAATCCCGGACACACGGTCGTTCTTGCTTTTCGCCTCCACCAGAAAAGCGGCCGCAGCAGCAGGGAATCGAACCCGCGTCCTTGTGCTTAGCAGCGCAACGCCTAAGCCCCGCTTTACCCACACCCTCTCTTTTCGGAACCGGCTTCCGAAACAACGACAGCGAGCCGCCTCATGACAAATACATTTTTTAGGCGAAGCTCATTTGAATACATAGTGTTTTTTGTATTTTGCATGTATGCAAACAAAAAGTTACGTATCTGAAGAGTGAGGCGTTCTTTACCGTGGGGCGTTCGAAAAAAAATGTCCCGGTGTAGGCATTGTCAGTACGCGGTCACCACCAATGTCACTCGCCGTTCTTGACCTCAAGCTTATGCGTCTCAACACTCGATCCGCACCATCAGTAGACTAGTTAATATGATGCACCGTCTGCTCGTTCGCTAGAGTCAAAATAAAAGTGCGTGGATAAATGTATATGTCTTCCTTGAGGATGCCCATCGCCAACTTTCAAGAGAAATTAAATTTGTTTACACCTTTCCGGTAAATTTGGCGCCACCTGCGTGTCAAGTACCAAGACAAGCTTCGCTGGTAATCCACATTCACCTGGAATGTCTCGTGATTTTTCTTTTCGATTATTCCTCACAAAATTGGGAGCTATCAATCTACATTTAATCTACTATAACACTTACATGTTCCAGCGTGACCAATTCGACACTTAATGTTGCTGCGGACATACATTCTTACGCAGTAATATTACCACTCCAGGCACATCGGATAATCTAAAAAAAAAAAAACCTGCGCGCAAATTAACGGGGACAAGAACACACGAAGAGAGCAGAGAACCCCGTTAATTTCCGCGCAGTTTTTTTTTTTAGATGCATTATTACCAACTCGCCCAAATCTCAACCCTTTTACATCGGATAACTTGGAAACCCGCTCAAAACATTTTAAAAGTGTAGCTTTTCTGTGTGGACTCAACACGCAAACCCTTCTGTCCGTCTGGGGTGCAGGATGTGCCAGACTTTCCTGCATACGAAAATTGTAAGAATAAAAGGCCCTGAACCTTGGTGTTTTAATACAAGAGCCCTCATATCGGCCTTCCCAGGGAAATTGAGAAAACGGCCGCAACAGCACTCAATTGTCGTCGTCATGATTCCACAGCTCAGACGACAAGGACAGAAAGAAAAACGCAAGACAGGCGCTATGTACAACCGGCGCATGCGATTCGCATGCGACTGATCCGCCAAAACCCGTCCTAACAATCAGTCGTAACGATCAGTCGCATGCGAATCGCATGCGCCGGTCGTTCATGTGTCTAGCGCTTTAAACAAGTCCTCGCCAAAAACGAGCATCTGCAGTATCTGCAAGCTTCCAAAAAAAGTGAAAGGTATGACATCATGAAAAGTGTGTCATATATGTGGGCTTTTGTTTCCGTTCCATGGATGTATTATATATACATGGTGGTTTCGTCAATAAACTTTCAGCGCCTGTTTGGTGTCCTTTCTTTTATCTTTTTACTGGCCTAAAATAACGTAAAATTACGAGCAACAACAGTTGTAATAAACACGTTCGATTTGCGTGCTTGCAACTCCCATGTTAACAACGGGCGCGGATTTTGCTGCCTCAAACGCTCGCTCGAATTCGTTTTCGTACCGAAACGACCTGTACCGAACCGCCCTGTACCGAAATGTCCTGTACCGAAACGTCCGTGTACCGAAAAGACCGTACCGAAACGCCCTGTACCGAAAAGACCAGGACCCCCGCAATGTCCGTGCACCGAAATGTCCGTGTACCGAAAAGACCGTACCGAAACGCCCTGTACCGAAAAGACCTAGACCCCCGAAATGTCCGTGCACCGAAATGTCCGTCCACCGAAATGTCTGCGCCGAAATGTCCTACACTGAAATGTCCGGATCCCCATTTGACTAAAATGCCACCTTTGAGCTGACACAGAACGTTTTTCAAAACCATTTGATTGAAATGCCGTTTGAGACAAAAGAGCACGACTATCGACCTTTAAAAATCTCCAAGGCCTTTGAAACGCGAAAGCTTGTACTCTCGCAGCCAGTTTGTTCGTGCCGATTTGCAATTATTTGCGAGTAAAACTTTGTTATTAAAGAGCTCGCTCATAATCACTTTTCTTTTGTTTTTGTTTACTATCACTTGGTCGACTACTAGAAAGTAGCTTAGACTCGCAACACCGGTGGTACGAAAAAAGAAAAAAAAACTGCCTATGTTGTGCAAGTTTTGTGAGCCGCGGGATGACGTGCCTTCGAATATCTCTAAAAGTTCGTATGCACAGGTGCTTGTGGGGTCGCAAATGATCGTCATTCAGCGGAATCAATGGGAAATTGGGTAGGCCCATTACCAATTGGTTCCTCTGTAGGACCCACACAACATGCAGTGAAGGTAAAGTTTTGGCTGCGACCTGTCTGGTTGGGAGGCTACAAATGAAAAGCTACAATTACACTGCAAACAATGGTACAATAAATGGAGAAGCCGACGTTTCACAACCAGCTTTCTTTCTCAGGGGTGACTGGGGTCAGCCTGCTGCCGCGTCCGATAGCCTTTCAACGCGTTAGGTATCTCACAAAGCCCCTCTCTGTCTAGCGCAGGCCATGCGTATACACAAAAGTGAGAGTCCCAAGGTAGCGATTAAGGTATTGTGACGTTGTGCCACCAAGTTTTCGTTCTCGACGATGGCCGTCCCGACGAAGTCGATTCTGTGGCCGGGTGCATGGCAGTGCTATAGCTATACATGCACCATGAGCTGACATAATCTCTTTACTGCACAACAAAGAGCCACCGAAGAAGCCCCCGAGGACACAATGACCAGTCTCATTCGCCCCAGTGTCGCCCATCTCAAAGAACAGGCTTGCTCCCTGCACCCTACCGCGCCTCGCCGTCATACCTGCCTTAGTCATACCGATGGCGCCCCTTTCCAGGAATCGCTCCTTTTACGCCCCGTTGGCCTCCACGGCTTCAAGCCGGGTATAATAACACTTCCGACATTGTTGGATGCAGACGTCTCCTCGCCTGCTCCCATTATAATAGGAAGGAACTTTTAATCGGCTGGTGTGGCGAGAGCTGCAACAGTTGTCTATAAGCTTTCGGCGCCCACTTTGCACAGTGGAAAAGCACAAATGGCACCCCCGACATAGGAGGCTGGTTCTCCAGCAACAACCCCCCCCCCCCTCCCTGGTCAGGTCAATCCCCTTAGCAACGCCACTGTAAGTGCGATAGCTGATTATTTTTGAGTAGAACCAGAGTCCTTCAATAGACCGAATGCAACGACGACTGGGTGATAGAGAATATCAGGAAAGGCGAATGCACACGTGATTTAATTAAAAGGCACTTTGGTTTCTTTCCTTTTTATTTTTTTCGTGACGGTTGAGGGGCTCATTAAACGCGGAAAGTTTGGTCTCTCTCTTGGTCTGTTTGTCAGCCTGTCTTTCTGTTCTTCGATTCAGCCGCCCGGCCAAAGTTAATGCAGAGGAGAGTTCTAAACAATTAAGTCCGCTGGCAATGTCAATACTTGTGATTATTGTTGAGCCGAAACAAAACATTAAGCATATTTGAAATAAAACACCAATACATAACAGATATTTGCATTGTTCCTGAGAAAAATTCCAAATGAGTAGTCCTTGATAAGTTAATTATCTGTATGTATGCTGCAGAAAACATTATTACAAAGCATTTCCAACTTCTGATAAAACAAACACTGCAAACCCGCCGCAGCCCCTGCTAACAACGAAGCCGGGACGGAAGCGTGCGGCGATAAAAAGAGAGAGAGAGAGAGTAATTTATTGCATGGAAAGAAAACACAGAGAGGTCGGCCTGATCGTATAATCTCTGACCTGCTACTTTGTGTGGGGGGTGGGCAAGGTGGAAAGAGCATAGATGGAGAGGGTGACAGGTATGACGAATATAATAGGGGCCTTCCGTAATGCATTTCTAAAAACGCCTTATTAAGCACTTTCGTTATCAAAAAAAAAAAAAAAACCAACGCATACAAATGCGGAATGCCGAGAAATTGCCCTGCATCATTTAGCGGTCTAAAAAGGCACAGGTTCCTTTTCCCGCGCAGTGGCCCTCGTTTCCGCAGCCTTTGTCGTAGGGGATCCGCAAAGTGTGAAAATAAAATAGTTACTCTCACTGATTTTTGAAAAAAAAAAAAAAGCGATAATAAGTCGTCAAAACACGACCGAGGAAATACGGTGATACTGTCACTGATTTGTTATATAAAATACTTAATAAGTCGCTACAAAAAGAATAATGAACAATTAGGTTTTATAAATGCTACAAATATCCCAGCTAATATTCAACAAATAAACAGAAGTTTTTTTTTGGCAAGGCCGCATAACCAACTGCTGGCCTAAAATAACGCGAACTGCGAACAAGAACATCTGTAATGATTAGGTACGAATTGCGTGCTCGCAACCACCACGTAAACAACGCGCGCAGCCTACAGCGCATGCCGGAATTCGCCTTTGTACCGAAACAACCGTGTCCCGAAAGGTCCGTGTCCCGAAACGCCCGTGTCCCGAAAGGTCTGTGCGCCGGAAAGACCGTACCGAAACGCACTGTACCGAAACGTCCTGCACCGAAAAGACCGGAGCCGAGCGGGGCTGCCGGCGCCGCCGGCAGCCGACCGCGGAGGCTATGGTGGCTCCGTGGGTGGCTGTAGAGGATGCCGGCCACTACGAGAGAGGGCACCACACGTTCCCACTCTCTAACCTGGCATCAGACTCCAGACAAAAAGTGCCCAGTAACATTTTTCTGTGAACCAATCACGTGGAATTTTATGGCGTCTTGAAGTTAACATACTGTAGTACTCAAATCCGGGAGAGCAATTGGATATCTGATCTTGCAGCGACACAGTGCTCGATTTAGGAGAGCCAAGTGGTACATTTTTCAGAGACTGCCCATAGACGCCATTGACAAAAAGTTATATGCTCAGGTAACACGCATCGTTCGAGTTACATGATTGAAAATATACAGTAATGGAGAGTGAAGGCTGTTCTGCGTACAACCGGGAGAGCAATTAGCTCACTGGTTTGGGTGAGGAGATATTGATTTTTCATTTTTCGCTCCCTTCAGTTACGGAGCGTCGCGCCGCCACACGCCGACAGAAGGCGCTGCTCTCCGCGGAGGCGCTTGGGCAGGAATCCTGGGTTCGCCTTCCTAAACCTAGGATCTAATGTGAACATTCACGTCCGTCGCATCAAAAAAAAAAAAAAACCCGCATTGGAGCGGTTTACAAAGTATTTAACGTAGTGTAGTATATTCTCTGTCATCAAGCACAGCCACCTCGGCTGTCGCTTCCGCATGTTATCAAGCATCCCGGCTTGGCATTATTCTGCTTAGGAATACGGCATGATAACGTATGCCTCGTTTGGCGTTCGTGCATACTTTTTGAACACTAAAATTGTACAAATGAGTGCTATCAACCACAACAACAACAAGTATCATTCACAAGGAAACACGGCGAAAAGAGCATGGCCGAGGCGGCCGGTCCGGCCGGAAGTCCAGGTATGACGTTTTTCAGCCGGTTTTCGCCCGCGCTCTTCGGTCTTCCGGCATCGCGCGGCGAGATGGGGGCGGGGCATCGGGCCACTTTTGTTTGCTCATTGCGCCGCTTCTATTGAATGTATTGCGAAAATATTTCGTACACATGAACTATTCAATGTGTACTTGCTGCTAGTCAACTTTTCTTTTAATTCTAAAACCGCTTCATCTTCCCTTTAAAGGAACACTCCACACTAAACCAAAGTTGGCCTAAGTAGATAAAATGGCATCCCCAGAAAACGAATATAGCAGTCTCAGGGGCACTGCCTTTAAAATAATCTTGCAAATATCCAAAAAATGAAGCTAATAGTCGCCCAGCATAGATGGCGTAAACAGCGAATGAGTGGATGTGCCATGAGTCACGTGACGAACAACCGAACGAGAAGCGCGCACACAAGCTCTTAAAGAAACCTGTAAAATCTTCCTTTGATAAATGATCCTGTAAAGTTATAAATAAATCGAAATGCACAGACATAATTCAAGCCATGCCAACATTCGTAAGCTGCCAAGCAGTGGCGCCGGTACTGGTTTCGATGGTTCTTGCAGGGTCGGCTTGCTGGCATGTCTGTTACCTCCTACTCTACGTATACCAAGGCTGCACTGCGTAACCCCATCTGTCCCGCTGTAAAACTGAATAGAGAGTTTTAGAATAGCGTACGCCGCTGTACGCAAAGCGTGAGCATACGCTATTTCTTTGCGTTGTTCGTGCGCACGCTAGGCGGCTTGCGTATCTCCTTGTTTACATCATGGCGGCAAGTAGCGCGTCGGCCCTTCACGGTTCCGTTTTCTGCGGACAGTAATTTGCGTCGAATAGAACACGCTTTTTCCTTCTGCATTGTTAAATGCGACGCGTGGTTTGCACGTTGCCCTCACGTAGCGCTGAATGGTCGTGACATCGTTGTCTGTCCGAACGAGGCTCGGCGGCATGGCCGGCGGCCGAAGCAGTGTGTTTGTTGTGGTCGCGTTCGCTTCGCGATGAAATGTGATGGCGTGCTCCTGCGTGCGAACTGTGCTTACTATGTTCGGAATGAGCACTACCGACGATACAAGCCTGCACATGCTATGTAGGAGTGCGCGATATAAACCTTCTCGGTTTGCGGCGGAGTGAACTGACTTCTTGTTCGACCTCATAAATTGCAAGAAGCGAGTGCTATCCTCACGACGGCCAGGAGGGAGTCGATCGCCTGTTAATTTTGCGCTTCGGCCTCAAAGTGCATTTCGTGACGATGTGTTTGCTCGTAAACAATTTGGTGATTGTCTTGAAGTTGAAGAAAGTGTGTGTCAAACCGAGTTTTTTG
This sequence comes from Haemaphysalis longicornis, assembly GCF_048455015.1. NCBI lineage: Eukaryota > Metazoa > Arthropoda > Arachnida > Ixodida > Ixodidae > Haemaphysalis > Haemaphysalis longicornis. The sequence goes on from NW_027526203.1 coordinate 70,483,288, forward strand.
GTTCAGGGCATGTTTCTAGTCAAGCTTACTCCAGTAAATGTGGATCTCACGTATCTGCTGTGTTCGCTGGTAGATGACCTCGCAAAGAATATTATTTTGTTTACCCGATGACTACAATGAACCATGGTAATCTATGAAAACACTGTAGTTTACTTTTGTAAGGATCATCTCTACATCGTTCTCGAACCACACTATATGGAGCGCGTGCACAGATCGGTTTTGTTTTAACTAGGCAAAAATGGGCACATGATAGTTAAATTTTGCCATTTTGCAGTCAAGCAAAAAAATCTTACTTCACGTAGCGAACTTAAAGGCGCAGATTCTAGCTTAGGTGAGGACTTATCTGCTTATACAAGGGTAGCTCGCAAATGAGTTGAATTCGCCAAGGCACAAAACAAACCTTTCAAGCTTCGGTACTATACAGCTAACCGGCAAGAAAAAATGCATGCGTAATTCTAAAATTATGGACCATATATTGTAGTGCCGTATAGTTTTCTTTCTCTCATCTGGGAACTTTCTTCATCCAAACCGGCATATTTTTCGTAACATTTCTAGTTACACCCGCCTTGCCCTTTTTCTTCACGATCTGCATAGCTGTCCGCACGGAAAGTTTCCCTTTTACGCCCTCTTCCTGAATTTCGGAAAGGCTTTTGATAACCTACATCACGCCAGGTTTTTTCTCGAACTTTCCCTTTTAAACGTACATCCGATTTTCTTAATTGAGCACAATTTTTTTAACCCAACCCAATCAGTTTGTCTACATAAATGCACACTCTTCCTGTTTATCCCCTCTAATGTGCGGTTTTCTCCGTGTCTAATTTACATTACTGACCTACCACTTACTGTCTCCTCTAACATGCGTCTTTCGCAGATGATGGCCACTATCCCGGAACAAGACTTGTTTAATATCCAGGAATGGTGCCAGAAATAGCGAAATTAAAGTAACGTCATTAAGTGCTCATTAGTTTCCTTTAACCGGCGTCGCACTTTATAAAGCCCACGTAAGTCTATAATAACGCCGCGCTGGCTTTCACTGTCTTATTCAAGTTCTTAGGTGTTGTCATCTCCTAAGATCTAACTTGGACCAATCACATCAATTCCATCACAACTTCTGCTAACTGTGCCGTCGGCTTCTTGCACAGAAATATGTAATCCACTCCAATTAAAATTAAACTATTAGCTTACAAAACAGTTTACATATCCAAATTAGAGTACGCCAGTGCTATCTTTGACCCACATAGAGCTAACATCAGAAACTTCACCGAATCCGTAAAAAAATCGTGCTCCGCATTTCATTCTAGCTCTATAAACACTCTGTTCCAGCATCTCGGCATTAAAAGGTCAGCTGCACCTGCCATCATTAAAATCCCGTCGCTCCTTATCTTGTCTTTGCCTTTATCACCGATCCTTTTGCTCTCTCGACCGCAATAACCAGATAATAGTTCCAGCACATCGTATCTCCCGCGATCCTCACTCCACTACCGTGTATCTGCCACGTGTCCTGACCACAACCATTCAAGGGACTCTGCAACACTTCTTTAAAGTTTTTTTGAAATCCTAAATGCTTCCAGAACGTAGTCACCCAACACTCCCAGTACTTAGATTAGGGGGTCGCAAAGTACCTCAGCCAAAAATTACGGCTCTACGTCGATCAGATAACTTGTAAACTTGCTCGAAAGATTTCAGTTCATTTTCCGGTCTTGGCTTTCTTCGACGGCCCGAATTAAAAAAGACAGAAGAGAACGCAGTTTAATGGTGCTGACGAGGTCTGTCCAGCAGATAGCCTAACATGCTACGTCAGGTGAATAATGACACAAATGGGGAATTACGTAGCTAAGGCCATGGAGCGGCTGTTGGCCGGGTTACCTTCAGTTGCAGCAATGAATGCTTTTGGAAAGCAACTTAAAAAAAGCCACAAAAACAAAGCAGAAATGGAAGGCGTATCTAGTGCGACGAGCAAATCATGCAGCGCCGCTCCATGCTGGCAATAACTATAGCTTTCGCAGTGATTCCAGACGCAAAAGAAAAAGTGAAAGCGCTTATCAAAAGTGTTGCAGGGTCCCATTCAACGTTCACTCTTTATGTTCACTGCACATTAAAGGAACAATCTTCCAGCCAACATAACCACTATTACTAATAATGTCAACTTTAGGATTGCCATAGAACATGCTTATCATTACAAATTCTCTTTTTACTGGGAGGCATTATATGTCGAACCCTCAGTTTTCATTCCAGTGAAGCAGCATTAGACGGCGCCTCTGTGGCGCTCCTCCTCGCCACCGCCGATGCCACATTCAAGACTTTTATTCTCCTCGCCGCCCCCAATGCTTCTTGCAGAAGTTGCGCAATCGGCTGAGAACGGATCAATGGGGTCAAGTATGCGATACAATGAAGGAGAATCTGTGCAGAAGAAGGACGTGGTTTATTCTAAAACCTCTCCACCGTGCTATACGTTTCAAAACCGAGCAAAATAATCGCCTCATCTCTATTATTTACAAACTTTCCCGGCGCGAACGAGGAATTGCTGGAATAATGAATGAATGAAATTTATTGGTAATTTCTGAGCTTGGTAGCCTAGTTGGGGACGAGGGAAAACAGGACACGGGATTGGGATGTCCTTCAAATTCGTCCGGTAACGACTGCCTCCCACACGGACTCCCACAAAGGAAGGATCGGACGCCGCCTGGGACCCAGATACTTTCTGGGGGTGAAGAGGGGGGCGGTTGGTTGCAGCCGTCAGAGGGCAGCAGCGGGACGCGCCGGCGGTTTAATATCGGTAAGAGCAACCTGTGAAGTCACCCGAACCGCAGGTCATTTTTCATGCACTAAAGATGTAGGCGAAATGTGCAGGGATCAGCCAACCTTCTGTGCGAGGCATAAGCCACGGTGGAAGAACTAGTCTTCCGCCTTGGCACAAGCTTCACCGTTTTCACCGGCTCTTTGGTTGCTCTGAATGATCCTACAAGAAGACCTAGAGCCGGCACTTTCGCACATTACGTGAAAGTTCCCTGCGCAACCCTTCACGAGCTCTACGGTGTCGTGGCGCGGGGGGGGGGGGGGGGGGGGGGGGGGGGCTGGGTCAGTTTCATCTTGCTTTGCACCCCTCAACAAGCAGAGGCGCAGGAGGCGGCAATAGCGTTAGCATTATCCATCATGCCGGCTCCTGCATTTTCAGATACTAAAACGGCCGCCGAAAGATTTTCTAGCGAGCACATATCGCAATTGGTACTCAAAATTTCATCACAAAATCCCCAAGCCTCCCTGGTGAAGTTGATATTGAATCCGGCCCCCACCGGCCTTGGCGAATACGAGGCAGACCATGACGTCACTCGAGGACGCACGATCCGAACGGCCTACAGCCCAGTACCCCACCCAGAGATAGACTGACTACGTTCCAGGATATCCCCACTTATTACCGCCTCTCCCGCCGTAAATATCCCCCGCATATTCTGAGTTCACTCAAGCACAAGAACATACTGCCTGTGTCCCTAAGGAAACAGCCCTTAGGGCGACACCGCAAAGAGCCGCTGTACGTTCTCTCTCTGTCTCCAGCTCTTTGTACCCGCCGTGGCAGTGCTTGGTTTGCTGAGAAAAAGGATGTGGAGGAATGAGGCACACGAGGTCAGGAGTCTTCTTGCAAGACTGTTTGAAGTGTCTATGGCGCTTATCTATACCATGGAAGGGTGCAGTTGCCATTAGTTGCAGTGCTGCTATTAGCAGTGGGATTACTCTGCGGTCAGTCCTGCACATGTGCATTATTCGCGCAATGCTCACTTACAGGGCAGATGGACGATCAGGTAATCCTGTCTGCAGAGGACTATATCTAAACTTATTCTTGGACGAAGTTGCAATCTAAAGGTGCGCAAGAATAAATGCTTACGCGAGTAAATGTGCTTGGAGGATTTAATTTCATATCTATATCGATGAAATTTTCCGTAATAAAACACGCTCCCCAGAGTAGTGAACGTTGCTAAATCACTTAGACTTGACCTGGAATTTAAAGTATAGCGCTATTCAAACGTTTCCTCGGCTAGTATTTGCCACGTAGCGAAGGAGAAGGCAAGGTTGTTAAAATAAATTATGCTTGTTGGAGCAAGTTTGTGTCCGGCAAAAAAAAAAAAAATAGAAGGAAAGCACAAGTGTCGATAAAGCAGTCAACAGAGTGACATGCGCTGTCAAGCGTTCGCGACTAAATTAAAGCGGAGTTTGCTCTGCATGTATTGACCAGAGAATGCTTCGTTTTTCTAGAGCCATCCGGTCATACCGAAAACATTTTCTATCGACAGTGAAGGTTAGTGGCGATAAAGTACACTCTTTGCATAAATAGGTTGCCTGGTGCATCATGTAACGAAGGGACGGCATGTAAACGGGGGCTGTGCTTGAAACACATCATTAGATATTTACGAATAGTTTGGGGCGTAGTTCAAAGAAATATATACGAGAGGTCCATATTGAACGTCAGGTCGTATCCTCCGCGCACGACCCACTGGCTTTACCACCACGTTGGCCAGTGGATGTGTTCAAATATCTTGGCGCGCATACTTTACGCCAGAGAAGAAAGTACAGGCTAGCCTTAAAGTTTGCATGGTGTGGTGTAAAGCTCAGTATCTAAGACGAAAAAAGACACGCATGCGCCTTCTTATGGAGATTTATTACGTATTATATATTTGGTATAACACACTTACATGTGTCATTTTTGTAATAAGCCTTAGTGGTTGAATTAGCGTTGTCGCTGTCGTTCTTTCGCCAGCCTTCGTCACAGATACTGTGCTTTGCACCTAGCAAAATGCTATACCAACTCGCACCTAATTCCGCCTTGATCACTTAAAGGGGCCATGAAGACAAAATGCAAGTTTGGTTCAGTCAGAAGATTGCCCCGTTAGAATCATGCTGACACCACTTTTTCGCTAACTTCGTTCAAATAAGCTATATAACCAGGAAAACAGGGAATGGCCATGCGACACACTAGCTCATTTGCCGCAACAGAACTTATGATGTCATACCAGCCAGGTCTGCGATTGGTGGAAGCTGGAAAAAGCAAATGCAAATTAGGTAGAGCTTATAAGCTTGCTGAACGAGCTATTTGCGCTTAACTTTACGAAACGTTCATTTTATATCTGTAAGACTGTTGGGACAAACAATGGAAGTTACGAAAGCACACGTAAACATAGAAGTCCCGATGCGTGCTGCTGTTGGTACGCGCACACTATTATTCGTTTAGATGCACAACACTGCGGTTGCTTTGGGTTAATTGTCTCAGACGACACTGGCTGATGACGCAAGTGACGGTGTTTTACGTGACCATATTTGTGGAAAGAGCACTATGATTCATGAAACGATTATTTTCTTCATCAACAGAACAACCCAGATTTAAACGCGGTCACAAACAAACCAAAGACAGAAAGAGTGTTGCCGCGGTGTGGTGGCGCCATCTAGGTTGAGTAACAGTAAATAAGTCTGCGCTCCACACCAAATTTAGTTCAAAGACCTGTTTTATGATGTCATTGCAAACGTCGTTCAAACACACACGTTTTGGCGCGACAATCAAAATTTCAGCTCAAATTGATTAATTTGGCACTCAATAAACCATCGTTTGCTTCCGGAAAAGCTTTGGGGGCATTATAGAACACGAAATCTTTCGAGTAAACAAACTTGTATTTTGTCTTCTGGCCCCTTCAAACTTCAGCAAGCTGAGGTAGCACCCAATAATTTTGCAAACGCGGTGCGGCGCTTCTTGAGCTGGCTGCATAGGGCGCTTGGTGGCCTCATCCGAGCTGTAGAAAGAAAACCAGTCCAAGTACATCGCGGAATAAAGGTATCAGCAGAGTAACTGCACAGCGGAGCTCCCAAAGGAGTCCGTGAATTATGCTTAAAAATATTCAACGCCCCTTCTACCCCTGGTTTTCTTCGAGCTCCAAACATGTCATCGGAGGTTAGATCCTTTAAATTTGAATACAGCTCGTGTGGCTCACTCATTTGCATTCAACATGCGCAGTAAACATGTCCGCCTAGAGGGCATTCTGTGCAAAGATGTTATTTTCTAATTAGCAACCCGACAGCAAAGCCTCTGCCACGCAGAGAACAGCGAGCACGAGTGCGGTTCCGGGAGTTCGGGATCCGGCGGCTCGAAGGCGAAGACGAAGCGGGTGCGCACAACGTTCACCGAGGAGCAGCTGCAGGTGCTCCAGGCCAACTTCAACCTGGACTCGAACCCGGACGGCCAGGACCTGGAGCGCATCGCGCAGATCACGGGGCTCAGCAAGCGCGTCACCCAGGTGTGGTTCCAGAACTCCCGCGCGCGCCAGAAGAAGTACTTCAACAACCAGGCCAAGAAAGGTGCGACACTTTTGGCTGCAGTACTTGCAGGTTATCAACGCAAAATTAAGGGAAGGGTTTAAATTGCTACGCAGTGCTGTCCCGAGTTTTCACTGTAAAACTCGGGTTTTCACCGAGTTTTCACTGTTCACGCAATTCTTCGTACGAGGTGACTGTACGCGTTCTCATGTGGGCGTATTCAGCTAATTGGATTTCTGTAGCCTGGATTTCAAGCAGCTGCATTATATGGGCTTCACTCCTTTTTAACCACGGTGGTCATCACTGGAGAGCGGATTTCAGGCAAATGCCTATTTGGTCCTTGGGCTCCTATCGCCCCATTTTTATATATGAGCATGAATTAGATGTTAAGATGGCCTTTTATGGTGTTTTTATAGTGAATATAAATTTCTATTTTGGTATTTGCGCCTAAATGCTCATAATTGTCTATAACTGCCAGTTTTCAATATCAGGGCCCATATGAACACTTTTTAGCCTCATGTTTCGCTTTGGGGCGCAGTTTGACATCGTTATTAATGCTAATGATTGACTGCTCTAAACACTATGGGATTGAATCTACTCCTGGAATTAGGCCTTTTTAATCAGTTATCGCCTGTTTCAAGTATTCTTTTTCATGCCGGTTTTACCATATGCGACGCTAGAGCAAGCGACAGTGTCCATGAAACGTAAATGCGAGCAGTGCATTTGTTGAATTAAGCCAATCATCGTTATTAGTTCAGCACGTTTATGGGAAAATTGAACGGCTTTGATCATCTGTTGGCGCCTTCGTGCCATCATTTTCGGTTTTCCTGTCGCAGATGCTGGTCGCGCACGTCTTTGTTTGAAATTATGTGTGTGTAAACATTTATGGTGCCTATATTTGCGATGTTGGTTGCGGGCCTGAAACGTTGCCTATTTTTGGCGCCTAAAAGGCGTTTTTTAATGCCTTAACATCCAGTCTCTAGTCATCACTTGCTCAGGGAAGCTTTCGGAGCATTCGAGCACGCTAGTCTCCTGCAGTACAGTGCGGCTTAGTAAAAGCTATAGTTTTTGGCGCCAGTACTCGCCGCCTCTTCATGTTGAGGACTGCAGACTAGAAAAACGGAAGACCAAATGGCCTACTGGTAGTGCGGAATATAAGAAAATATTGCTTTCGGCCTTTTAGTGCACACAAGCATTTTTGAAGCGTGCCGTGCATTCGAGTGGTGGCCACGCTTCACGGACGTCTCTCCGTAGTTTATGTAGCTCCTCCAGGCCGAAATTTAATGCAAAGGTTTACCGGTTTTAAGCCCTTTTGACGTCAGAATAATTATCAAGCGTTAATTGTCATGCAATATACATCTCTGAATAATGTTTTAGCAAAAACCAAATACAGGAAGCTGCATTCGCGGTGTCGGAATTTCTGTTATTGCTGCACAACCCTAGAACATTTCGCTTGCACAAGGAAACAGCCGAACTTCAGCTGTTTAGCGCTTTAGAAATTGTAATTACACTTTCGGAGAACGAAGAATGTGTTGGGGAAACGATTTCTTTAACTAGAAGAGGTTAGGTTCAGTTGATATTCCATTTTTAAATACGTTTACACCTGAGTGAATTTTTGTCAAGTTGTGAGTTGGCCAGGGAAGGAGCGTAGGTTCAACAGCTTTAATGCGATAGAGGGGCGTTAATCTATGTGAGGCTGGACTAGATCATCTGTCTCGAGTGTCATGCCATGCCAACGAACTAAGTCACCTACTGCGAGAAAGCGATCCCTAGGACGGTTACAGCTTAGCACTCTGCCGCTGCAAATAACTGCGGACGTATTACTTCTTACTCTGCACTTTTCAACTCCCCCTACACACGCATATCGAAAGGGAAAATATCGTGCGCAGTGCAGGAACTTGTATTCGTACGCTGTTTTGCCTATGTCATTTTGCTACGGCGTCCTATAGCATTCTCTTGTTTTGTTGCACAGATCTCGGGATTGCTAACAACAAAACAGCCACCAGATACTTTCATTTACTAGCCGCTTACGAGCGTGCGGGCATCGTGGCGGCGGTGGTCCGCAGAGATTTTTCCGGCTCCAGGAGAACCTTGGAGATTGGTCGGCCCAGCCAGGACGTTTTGGGCGGGTCATATTTGACAGGAAACGGTGGGGGCAGCGAGCGGCACATGTGCTACATTGTCCTGCATGAGAGTGGGCTGTCTTCACCCCAACCAAGCAGGCCGTTGGTTGGGGTGAAGGGGTCAAATCAGCGGAGGTTGGGGTTGCGCGTGGCGTCAACCGCATACCGGAGTATCACCTGCCGAGTCGCTGGGACAGGGAAAATCACATCCATCACCCCCTCTAGATGTGGAAGATGTAACGCTTCTCTGTACGACTACGCAAGACCAACTAGCAGTCGTGGATTAGCCGATCAGCAGGGTTCCTCAAGTGCACGCAGAGGTAAAGATCGGGCTGATACTCCCCATAGGAAAACCGTAAACGGGTGAGTTTCTCCACTTTCCCACCTTCCTATCGATTGGCTCAGCACAACAGTGGACAGACTTCAAAAAAGTGTGATAGGATTATGGATGAGTAAACTTCGATGTTTTTAAGAATTTGCCATTAATTTCATTCTCGCCACACCCAAAAAAGTTTCATTCCGACCGATTCAGCCAATAGCCAATCGTTCACTTCACTAAGTTATGACGGGTCACAAGTGCGCAACAAAGCCAGGCGCCGCGTGCACGGCTCGAGCCGTCCTCCACCTAACTGAATTCATTTTGCTATCACCTTTTTCTCACGAACCATTCTTATGTCAGCATGGGGCTTCTTTCAAGTCTATATTGACTTTGTACCCGCAGGCGAGTAGATCTTTTTGTTGCGGATTATTTGGGGCCACCATCCCATTGCAGCTACCGAAATCGTCGTAACGTACGACAACGAAATTCCTTACCGTTATTATGTTCGCGTGCGTGTGTGTTGTGTCCTAACGTGAATGCCACTGCGTTGTTTAAACCCTCCGAAGTCTCACTCCACTACAAACGCCTCCAACTGCCGTTCGCTGTTCTCGCTCTTCGCTTTGTTCGACACAAACGAACCTGGCGTTCCGTCCTCCCTCTCAGAAGGGGAAACAGTAAAATGATAGTGGTCTTCCCATCAATGTTCCCAGTAGCATGTCTAGCATGTATATTGGCAGCGTCGATCCTTGTTTGTCTGTTCCAGACCTAGTCACGGACCGTTTTCGTGTTTCTTGTGACGATGCTTTACACTCTACCCAACTACCCCCTCTCGTTGTACTGCTTGATCGGTTTCGCTTTCTTTCGACTCGTTACAAGACTATTATGACCATACATCTAGAATTACTCAAATCACCGACAATAATGCCCATGATTCTCGTTGTCAACTTGACAACGGTTGTATCGCGTTTCCCTCAGCATGGCGTCGCAGTATCGATCAGCGCGTGGATGCCAAGCTCCAGCCAAGAGCTGTTCTACCGTCAAACTGCCCCTATACTCTTCCTGTCGCTTATGTCACGCGTATACTTCATCCTCAACAATGTCTACGCTTCCACGCACCGATGGCGTTCATGAAAGCTTGCAGGGGAGAGACATTTTTTCGCCATTTGACTTGCGGTCTAGACGTTGTCAGGTAAATATGACGTGATACGATCGCTCGGAAGCGCCATCTTTCACCCTTGATAGTTTGTACAAACATTTTGGCGTGCATTTAGGACTATGCGATGCTCCGGTTACTTTTGAGCGCACCTTCCATAATATTCCATGGGGACTGAAGTGGAAGACATGCTTGTGGTATCAAGGTAATATTTTCGTCTTTACAGCCGATTTGCGAGAAACAGCGGCAAGGCCGATCCGCGGGATATCCCCACGAGGACCAAAGCCGATTAGGAAAGGCCAAAGAAAGAGTTAGGAGCTCGGTCAGTCAGAATGCATATATGTATAAATCTTTATTGAGAAAAGGGGTGGCCAGTGGCTCCTGTCAGCCATAAATTGTTCAGGCTGCCTGATTCGTTTGCGAAATCCCACAGGGAGAGTAGAGTCTCCTTGGAATGACTGGGGTTCATGGGCGTCGTCCACTCTTCACACGATTGCACCTGTTGGGCGTGTGGGGCTCGGAGTTGATGGAGGCCCCCACAGACCCACAGGGGGTGCCGAATGTCCTGCGTGGCTGTGGAGTCCTTGCAGTACGGGCAGGGGTGCAGTGGCTCGATGAGAGAGGCGGGGCCATCACGTTTTTTTTCGTTATCACGTGCCGCCACTTTAACGTAGGGGCGCCACTTGCGCAGTACATCCTCGGTTAGGGCAGATCCAGTTAGGGTCTTGTAGGTTAAAACTTGACCTGCTCTGGGTACGTTCTTAGGAAGAGGGTGCTCATTTTGGGCCGTCATGTCTCACAGGTTTGTCTTTCTTCGTTTTTTTCTCGTGTTCAGCGAGGATGGCCGGATCGACGTCATTCAGCTGTGACACCGCGTGTTGGGGAAGCGAGTGGAGCGTAGAATTTGCACGTTCGCCATCGTTTGGGCACCCTCGTTTCCGAGGCTACCCGCGTCTCCGGGACCCAGTCGATGCACACCTAGACGTTTTAGAACATGAACCGTGCCAGTCCGAGAAGTGGATATTGAGAGAAGTTTTATGTATGATATAGAAGTGATCTGGAATTTATGTATAAACTAGCCATGGTTGAACAACGTTAAGCGGAGCATGTTCAGCGATAGCGCGACTTTGGTGTGACGAGCGCACAGTGGACGCGCACGCAATTGCTCCGCAGGCAAAACGGAGGAGCTGCTTAGCGCAGTCGGCGCTCTAGTGCCCAACGCACCGGGAACTCGGACGCAGCAAGCCCCTCCTTGTATCATTTTCTTATGACACGCGCCCGTTCTCTTTGCACCTATCCCCCCTCCGTACCCACTCTTCTTGGAACGAACGAGCCATTAGACGTCTTCAGTACGCGACCGCTCGAGGCGCTGACTTTGCCTTGGCTGAGCCTGAAGGTCAGATGGACGCTACACAGAACAAGCCGTAGTATGGGTTTGCTCTGGACCATTGATATTTGCTTAAACCACCAAAAATACAGTCAACTCTCGCTAATTCGAAGTCGCTCAATTGGAATTGGGTTAATTGGAAGTGATGTTCCAGTCCCGGCAATTTTACATGCAATACAATAAAAGAAATCGCTCGATAAATGGAAGCTAAAACCCAATATACCGTTTCATGGTAAGTTATTTCGAAAAAAAAAGCGTCGAGGAGACCGTCGTCTTGGTAAAATGCAAAATTTTTAAGTGCTATAGCACCGGCGGCACCGTCCCCTGCACTATGAAGGCGCTATCCCAGCTGTTGCAGCGCACAGTCGTCAAGCGGCAGGTGAGATGAGACGCTTGAAGCCTGTGGACCGTTGGCACTTTTTGGTGTAAATTTTCGCCCTCCGGCAAGTCGAGTCAAGGCGTCGTCGGCCTCAGAGCGACGCGTTACTGTGCCCTAGACGTGTCGTAAGCACGCCAGCGGGCTGCTGTTCCTGTATCATGGCTATCTCTGTGCATTAAACAATTCAAATTTTGCTCTCGGCTCTTCGTCCTTCCCAAACGAGGACGCTCGCCCGCTTGCGGCTCGTTCACCACGTAACACTACGTGATGAGGCGATCGAGCTCGGTTCTTCGACGCCCTTGCCAATGTAACACGGCAAACACGTAAACACGCCAACGCTTTCATTCATCGCAGATGACGCAGTTTTGAAATTAAATATGATTTTGAAATATGATATGATATATGATTCGCAAACTTCACGCTAATGATTGCTGGGGAAACTGGGTTCACTTATGGTTACCTTGAAATAATCAAACGAATGATCATAAATGGCAACATGCTGTGACAAAGGAAGGTTACGAAGAGACTTGGCGTACATTATATTCTGGGCCTCCTCCACTAACCTGAAACCTGCGAAGCGGCGAAGCATGAGTGTATAAGTGCATTCAATGATTGTAAGTCTCTCTCTTGCCACATGGCGCGCTGATTTGGCGCCGGAAGCGTGGGTGGGACGAGCAATCACGCGTTTGCTGATGCGGTGCCGCCCTCTTTTGCGTTAAACCGGATTTAAACTAATAAACGGGACAAACTGGCGGTATTTTGTGTTCGTGTCACACGCCGAAGCATGCTAAGAAGAATGTTTTACAGGAGAAACTCTGGCGTTTGAAACCAATTTCGAGCTGGAATACGAGAGGGAATTTAGAGAGAGAGGGTGTGAAACGTTTCTTGTATCTCGGCGTGCTTGCCGCTTGCGCTCGGTTAATGTCATTAGATCCTCCCTAGCCTTCAAATAAAATATGTAAACATAATCTTTCCGGGAACACATGGTGGGGAGGTAGAGGGCGTTGTTCACAGTCGCCTTATCATCCATAATGCGGTTTCGATGCTGAGCGCTCGGCGTCTTAGGTCCGGGCGCCTTGGCGTTTTTGCCAACGGAGATGAAACTGTTGGGGGGCTAAAGGTATACAGCTTTGCTGTAAAAGTCTCGTGTCTTTGCAGCACGAAGCGTTCTAGCGGGGGCCGTTGGAAAACGAGTGTAAAGTTTTCGCAATCAAGCTACATTAATTTGGCCCAGGGTTTGCGGCATACTCGAGCGGCTTAAGGCAGAGGTTGAGGGACAAGCTTACCACCATAGGCTTGTGGGCTCATGACACCTTTTGGTGAAAAACCAGTGGTGTGCGACTGTACATTCATACTTGTAGCGTTTCGCGCTTCAACTGCGCTTGGGGTGCGCTGCTCGGTGCTCATTGCTTGTTACTTGTTGGAATATTTCCAAGACTGATTTAGCGCTGTGTACATTGGCGCAGTGAACCCCGTGAGCGGCGCTGCAGTGTCTGCTGGTCCGGCGTGCTCTGGCTGCGGCATGCTGTACTGCCTCTGCGCGGGCCTGCCCATGGGACAGGTCACGTGACCAGCTGTTCCGCTGGGGCCGCAACGGCCAGCGCGGACCTCGTGCCTCCGAGGCGCAGTCAACTGACTTCTTCCGAAAGACTCGTGAATTGACTCGACGGACAGTCCCCACACAAGACTTTCACTGCCCGTATGGAACAGCCCCTGAACGTCCGTGGGTGGTGATGTGAAGCACATGTGCGCTGTAAATCACACCCTCCTGCTTTGCTCTGCGAAATGTTTTGCTCTGCGCTTTTTTGTTAGTCCAACCTCCGATAGAGGGGCGCAGTAATGGAGGTGATAACTCCGGTCTCTTCAGGGTTCAGATCGTTTCGTGTGATAGCACGGACGCGGGAAAAGTCTGTGCTGAAAAGGTTTTAGCACAATTTAGGAACCTGCTTCTTGGCAGAAAGGCATGTCATGGAGTCCCATGATAATATTAGTGCCGCTCCGCAAACGCCTGTATTCATGGCCCGGGTAGTTTATTTCTCGTCAGCGAGCGGAACGCATCACAGGTTGCTACAGGTGTTTAAAATTAAACCCTAATGGAAGGCGGGCGCACTTTTACTGCCAGTTCTAAAAAAAAAAAAAAACGTTCTGTATTTCTGACATTTGAAGGCACCTCATTTTCCACTGATATGATTCCGAATTACAGTGGACCTTAAATCGGTGGGTGCTACCACACATCCCCGGAAGTGAAAGCCAAGAAATTATGTTTGCCTACCATCAGATACATGAAGCGTGCTTTAGTTTAGCTCCTTATTTCACAGGCAAGTTTGTGGCTAAGCTGAAAAACGCGCACACTATAAATTGGCAGTTGCGTTCACAGTGCTTCGCATAGGAGATTTGGTAAGTCGTCACAAGTGTTGCAGTCACCCACAGACAACATGGCTGACCCGTGTTGCCTCTGAACACCCAGGAGAAGGCTTGACTTTCGGGTACGCCGGCATTTTACAGTGATGTTGCGCTGGTGTCGGTGCCGTGTCGCACTGAACCATGAGGCAATGACCGTGCTCCGCGCAAAATTTGATCACCTGGCACAATGGGACTGAATTAAAAGATTTGAATAGCGGCATGCTTTTTATTTTGACCTTGGCCGCTGAGAAAAGAACCTTTGTGTCTAGTCGGCATGACGCAAGCGATATTTTCCTTCCAAAACCACTTGGGGGTGGCCCAAATGTGTGTAATCCAAGGAAAATGGAATGGTGTTTAGGTGCTTTTTGCATTCCCCCGTTTACATTTTTCCGAAGGCTTCTTGAAGGGGCCCTGAAAGATGTTTTGCTCACACTTTCAGATAAATCAGTGTTCTAGTAATCACTTTCTGCAAAAAATTTGTTTAAATAACCAGTGTTAGTGGAAATATTGCAAATCAAAACAACGCATTTTTACGTGCTGTGCGTTTCCTGCCCGTTTCGCTTTTGCTGCTGAGCACGAGGACACGGGCTCGATTCCCGGTTGCGACGGAAGCTTTTCTCACGGAGTTGAAAAGCGAAAACGCCCGTGTGTACGCAATTTCGGCGCATGTTAAAGATCCCCGGGTTGTCAAAATTAATCTGGAGCCCTCTACTACGGCGTGCCTCATCGCTTGCGTTGCGTCGGCGTGTTAAACCCTACAGTCAATCTATCAATTCTCGTTTAGCTTTATCGTCGCACAACGTGAGCACCCCCCTTGGGTATTGCCCATGATGCCTCGCTTCTTGGTGACGTCTGCAACATCTGGTTGCTCGCGTCTGCTACTGCGATAGCATTTCGGCGCAAACATCGCTTTGGGGCTGGGCCATCCGACTTTCTGGGTTCCGTTAGCGCGGTTTTTATTTATTTACCATTCTGCTTATGAATCTGCACTCCGCTCACGGCTGGAAAAGCTGACGGAAGGAATGGGGCCGGATTTTTACTGTTGCACATCAGGCCGAAGGATCGCGCAAAAAGAAAATGACACTGTCACGACATGTGTTAATACGTATGGGAGTCTAAAATATGTGAGAAAATGACTACAGAATCACCTCATATTTTGTTAGAGTGATCACGTACAAGAGTTCCGACCCCACAGCGGCTTATATATTGCCTAATTGGCCCCTAGATCGTGCCAATGTCGAGCTTGGTTATGTTGTGGTGACGCCGACACGCCCGTAAACAGGCAGTAGCGTACACAGGCATTTGCGTTATTCCAATCGTTGCTAAACATTTATAAATGAAACAAAAAAGAAGCGAAGGGGTACGATACGGCGCAGGGCCATTCGTGAGCCTGCGCCGTCCATTCGACATCCACCTTACCACTTTCCGGGAGACATGTACGCGACCCATCGTTTATGAATTAAACAAGTTTACCGCAACCGACATTACGAGTCGTCTGGAAAGAGTGGTGTGAGTATTGGGACCTCGCCTGCCCATCTGGTCAACCATGCATATGATTGCACATAAAAATTACTCCACCATACCTCTCTTCCCTGGTGGCATAAGGACGTTTCCCTCTATAAAGCCGTTCGTTCATTATTTTTACGTGCTCAGTGCTGCCAGTCGCGATATGTGGCGGGTTTGGTCGCAGGCCGAGGCCCTACATAGCCCCCAAGCCACCCAACCTTGTGTCTGGACGGCTGGACGGACACTATGCATTATTTATTTCAAGACATAACAATGTTCAAATACACACATCAGATTTCTTCCTGTGTAAGTATGTACAATTGACTCTTGCTATATACAAGGCACTAGCTCGCAACTCAACGTAATGAACAAAAGCGCGTGGGGGGTGGGGGATGCGAACGAGGACAGCAAGATCTCGGGACAGTGCGCTACGAACAACTCATATTCACTGCGGCTTGCCCGATTTTACACGTGTAGACAGCAAAGAGAGGACAGGGGGAAAAGCCAAACAACATTAAATACATAAGAATACTGGGTGAAGGAGGGTGACATGTGAAAAGGTCGCTGTACAGGGGTGCACATGCTAGGTAAAACCTACTGCTGTAACAAAAATTGAGATTCTTTCTTTGTCAATAATATGGAAGCAGTGCTAATGCGCTTGTTCTTCAATGACACTGTGGGATGGCCTGGAGTTTCTCTCTGGTTAGCTGCGCCTTATGTCGGGGGGCTGCCATGGTGGTCTTGTCGAATTGTGGCGTACCCTTTGACGTAGACGCACAGTCTCTGCAGTGGGTGGCCGAATGTCCGATACCCGCGTTTAGAATGTGATTTTCTGCTTTCTCTATACTGCTTTCTATGTGTTCTCTATACTGTGTTCTCTATACCGATATACTACCAGCCATGTGATAAAGAAATAGAATACACGCTACCCTCAGTAAAATTCTGGAACCCGGGTGCGGGGCTTCTTTTCACATTTCTTTTTTCTTTTTTTGACTGTTGACAACGTTAATCAGTTTAGGCTATTTATTGGGAGCGGATAAGACCACGCTAACGTTGGTACGAAGTCCTATTATCTTGAGGGGTTGTTAAATGCCATGAAAATACGGCACGATAGCGCACTTCAGCTTTTCTCTTTCTTTTAACGCCGTGTTCCACGTCTGGATTTTTGTCGAAGAGGTTCCAGCAGTCTATCCGTGACATATGCTAGAAAAAAGTCAGTCACGCGCAGACCTCACACGGGAAGTCTGCCTTTTGAAACTGTCATCCACTGTGTGGAAACGATTTTGTCAGAGCATTCGTAAAACAGTGCCTGGCCATCCCTTGTTTTGTTAGCTGAGAGTGCGCCGAATGAAAAGGTAGAATCGGCTTCAGGCTATGTGGGTCATACTCGCAACATACGTGATTGGGTGAAATCAAGAGCTTGAGGTCAAAGAAATTCCATCTTAAAAACAAACGAGGAACTTCATTATCCACTCACTCGGAATTTCATGTGTCAACACAAGGTGGACGGGAGATTGCTGAAATTGCGACAGGACACTGTTTACGGTGGGTATGAAGCTTAATGGTACAATCAAGGAGAACAAGAAAGTCATCTACGTAACGGCAAACCTTAAAGGGGCACTGACACAAAAATTTTGCATCTTGTTTTTTTTTGTTGCGATAAGTAGCTAGTGACCTACTTATAACCTGTAGAAACCTCATTTGCTTCAGCGTGCGACGGTTGTTTAATTATAGGCATTTTCAATGCGGCCAGTCGCAGTTTCGGTTTCAGCGAGTGCCGCGAAACGATGGATTTTGTGGATTTTCTGTGAACAAAGCTGACCACGTGACCGTCGGAGGGATATCACAGTTACAGAGCAGAGCCGCCGTAGCACTGTCGAATCCGCATCGACGGCAGTTTCTGCGAATGCCCCCCCGTACTGATCTCGTGAGGCGCCTAATTAAAAAGCGACCGTGGATGTGACGCAGGCGCTGCGAGTGCAAATGCTACCGCGGCTCACGAACGACGCTGGGAGCAGCCGGCCGGTCTGCCTACAGGTCCGCCTACAGATGTGTTCGGCTTAGCACTGCGGCGGATATTCGAGTGCCGCTCTCGTAAGCGGTGCAGATGACAATTTTTAATGCAACCCGCCATGGCATCATTAACTCCTTTCTCATGTAAGCCACCATGGTCGGGACTTGGGGACAATTTCGTGCAGCGGTAACAAGCTATCACTCGAGCTACCTGCGCCGGCGTGGGCCACTTCGCGGCCGTGGCCGCCGCCTGCACAGCGACCGTGCGGCTTGCTCAGTGGGCTTTTCGTGCCTCCGGCGCGTTTCCGCATCCAATGGTAATAAACAGTAATAGAAACAGAGTGCCTGGAATCGCTGTAGAACTTTGGTCGCGGCCAGCTGCCCGATGAGCTGACGAAATCACGGCGCCTCCGCCGCCAACGATCGGGTCGTTCGTTCTCGAGAGCAGAAGCTCCGCCCTCCGGCCCTCCGATTGGAGCGGCGAGCCGGCAGTGCGGAAGCGGCAAACACAAACTCGTGGCGTGTTTGGATGTTGTTTATTTACACTTGCTCGTGGTCCTCTGCTGGCCGCTCGGTTGCGTTTCGCACACTTCAAAATTGATTTTAAATATGTTCTAGGCTGTATTCACCGCTGATATTTTGCAGATGATGTATATGTGTTCCCACCAATCTATCTCCGAAGTTATCTCGCCTTCAAAATTTTGTGTCAGTGCCCCTTTAACCACAGCTAACTCTTCCAGGAGAGAGACATGAAGTTGGTCGAGCGCTGCCAGATGCCCAGAATATTTTAAATATATTTTATGTTGCTTACCCTTTCAACCTCTCGTCTGTTTTCTGTGTACGCGTATAAAATCTGGCAAACCGCAGTAAAAATAGATGCGTTGTTAGTAGCGCACTGTCCCGTCGTATTACTATGTCACCGTCTCGCCTCCGCCCCCCCCCCCCCCCCCCCCCCCCGGCAGCGCTGTTTCGTTCTCAGCCAAGAAACCGCACTCCTAAAAAACTGAAAAAAGTCTACCACTGTCTTAAAAAATATATTGACAATTGAAATGGCAGATATTTTTTTTAAATTGATTTCTTCGTGGGGTGAAAATATATTCACACCTCAGGAGGAGGGCCGAAGGCTGCAGCCTCACGAGGCCCTTCCTCTCAAAGATACTTTCACCTGTATGGGCAGCAGCACACACAACATAACCAAATATAAGAAAGAAAAATTCTAAACTAGCATAACATGCATAAACAACAAAGCCAGAAAATTGCAACACTAAAAGGAATAAATAAAATGTACATAAACGTACCATACCTTATATTTTATCGAATTAACAATTTGTTATTACAGAGAAAAGGACTTACTTGAGCATGCCTTGTAAAGCAAAACAACTCAATGAAAAATGAAAATGATACACCAAGAACACGTTTAATACACCAAGTGAATCAACTCTGAAAACATGGAAACAAGCATATTCAAAGTAAATAACACAAACAGAACAATTTTTTGCACGTAAGTTACACTGTCTGGTAACGCATTAGAAACGGTAAAGTTATTGTAACGATAATTGACGCAAATGTGTTTTGAAGGGGTTCTTTGATAAGTTGTTCAATCTGCTCGTTATTATTCAGAGAGTGTATTACCTGATAATGTTCAAATTGAATCACATAATTTGTTGTTATTCTCCGATATCGACACGTTCATTTCTAAGGGGGCACACCGTCTGGGGTGAAGAATTTTGTTTTGGAAACTGATCGGAGTGCTGATGAAATATGTGACGAATATCATGTGCTTGCCTTAAAGTAGCAAATAGTGGAATTTTAGAATGCCAAAACTTCCCAGTTTCATAGTCAAATCAAAAAGTTCTGTTTTGCATTGCGAATAGGATGCACAAACCATGCCACTTAAAAAACCGTCCAGAAAAAAAAAGCAGACAATACCCCGCCGGGATGTGAACGGGCCACGTTGGCGAAGCGCGCGCGACTCTAGAAACTACTGCTGCGTGGAAGCGTAGGTACATGTGGCTTCGGGAAATGCACTGTACATTCGATGGAGGCCCACCTTTCGTGTCGCATCAATGTTCCCTACCTGGTTTAAAACATTCCCGGCTGGTGAACTGAACATTTCTTGAATAACGCTTGTGCAGTAAGGTTCCCTAAACCCCCACCATAGCGGATCACCAGCAACTGCGCTGCTTCTTGAATGTGTGCCCGGCTGCGACTGCGATTTCACACTGCGGGAATAGTGTTTGCCGTACTCGTCTTTCACGCTTTACGCTAAACACTTCGGGCGATATTGATTCTTAATTACATAAATTACGCACTGGACCCCTTCTTCGGCACATAACTGACCTTATATTTTCTACAAGCGTGCTGGTTGCGCACGCATATGCAACTTGAAGCTCCCGGGGAACGAAGTCGCCGAAACGTCGTAAGCCGAAGTTGTATGGGCTTCACGGACCTACAAATTTACTATAGTATAGGAACGAACAAAACACAGCCGCATTTGCTACAGCACGAATGCTGGGGGAGGGGGGGGGGGGGTTCGCTTAACGATCGATTCCCGAAGACTCGTCGGCCCGGCTGATTTTGTCGGCGTCTTCGCTCGGCGAGCCAGACACACTGGGCGGACTTGAGATCGGCCTACGTGTTTGTGTCGCCGTCGGCATCGTGTGGCAACGTGGTCTGCCAACTCGGCAGTCGGCACTTGCAACAATTTATTTGCAAGGACTAGCAGGTTACACTTGGCCCGTTTCTTTTCTCGAAAGTCAGATAAAACTTCAATGAAAAGAAACACTTTGCACGTTCTCCTAAAAAACAGGGGGCATAAAAACAGGCAAAAACGCCCTGCAAACGTGTACGCAGATCGTAATTCGCATTGAAAATGAGCCAGATTCTGGTGTGGTACGGATAAAAATGAGCCACATCCGTTTGCCCAATGGGATTTTAGTTTTGGCTTGACTGTTCCGACGGTTTCGTGGGTGTTTTCAGAAGTTTTCATTTTTGCTTTTCGGAGCTGGTTGATCATGAATTCATGCGGCAGTTAGGAGATTGGCGAAAGATATGTCCGCAGACGTCGACGACATAGTGAAAGCAACAAGTGAACGAAATGAAACTGAGAGATGTGGAACAATAATTTCATCTAGTCTCCCTCATCCCTACGGAGTAAATCTAGCTTAAATTATTTTCCTACTCTTATATTTGCCATTTAAGTAATTGCTAAATAGCCGACGCTTACAAGCCCTGGCAAATCCTCCTACCCTTTGTGGGCACGAGCCACTACATTATGAGGAAAAGAAGATATGAGCAGCCTTCTTGTGAAATGCTTTGCAAATTCATGTCAAGGCAATGGAGACTTGGCTTACTTTGTGACTTTCTTGAGGCGTGCAGAAGAAAATCATCCTACGGAAGAATTAAAAAAGACCTGCTAATTCTGCCAAGAGGGCTCACTGGATCTTCATGTATAGTTTTATTGTTGTTGAAGTCCTATTGCATACGTTTAATTTCTTTTCCGACACAACTATATCGTACCATTATTGAAAGTCAATTTAAATAAAGTTTTCATAAGAATGCCGCTTCAACTTGAATGTTTCAATTTAATACGAGCCAAACCCACACTTATCACCCCAATATTGCTTAAATTCACCGTATAATTTCTAATTACTGGTGACCATAATCTTCCCATAGCTGAAATGTTCAACATATCCTACAATAGCCTTGACAGCATTGCGTTGATGTCTGGTAAGAAACTTTCGTTTTTTTTCTAAAATTCGCTTTAGGCGGATTTGGCTCATTTCGAAAAAAACCTTCTCATTTATAAAAACATCCAGACATGCGCAAAAGACGCACCAACATGCGTCAGCGAAAGAAGTTATCTAGAAACCGGACCGCAGCGTTGAACAATATCACCGATGTCACAATATCACAAACACAATCGCTTCTCTTCAGTGTTATGCGATGTGCCTCAAACAGTACTTCTGATTTTTGCTTTTTGTTCCCCCAATCTCTCGCTCTCCGAAAATCTTCGCTCACACTTTCTGCAGAATTTAAAATGTGTGGTCAAATGTGCGACATTATTACTCCGAATTTCGCGCATGCTCCCTGAGGTGGTCGTTCAAAGTTCTTCCAGTTTGCTTGATATAGGACTTCCCACAGGTGCGGAGGATTTCATAAACCAACGCAGTGCGCAATCTACAAAAGGCTTGTCATGTCTTTTTAAAGCAAAGCTTAAGTGTTCTTACAGGTGGCGTCTGTAACGCGAAAACGCCCTGTGAGAAAGCGAACTTTCTCTGACGATGATGATGAATGATCGTGGGTGACGTGAAAGAAAAAAAAAAAACGCTTCAATGGCCGTAATCTAACCTGCGTACCCGCGTTACGAATCCGAAGCTCAGTCCGAACTCCGTCAGTCCAAAGAATGCGTCACGAGAAAGCTTCGCATTCAACCATCGTCGTCGCTAGACTGAGAATTGCATCCTTTTTTAAAGCGAAGGTTTAGTGTCTTCACTTATGCCGTTGTACGCCAATATCCCCCGCAGAAAAGCCAACTTTCCCTGACGACGATGATGAGTGATCGTGGGTGAAGTGAAAGAAAAAAAACGCTTAGCGTGGTAAGAATTGCATCTGTATCCCTCGCGTCATGGAGCCGGAGTCCATCCCATTGCTCCATTTCGACATGGTCGAAGCAAGGCCAAGCAACAGGTACTGAGTAGCGCCGTACACTCCAAACCCAAACGATAGGCCTGCGGATTGCACATCAGAGAGTTGCTGTGGGTATTGTAGAGAAGGGGTGCGTACCTCTAGAGTAGCACATCCTCGCTGTGTGGGATTGCACAACCAAAGAATCCGTCACGAGAAAGCTTTGCGTTCAACACTCATAGTCGTTAGACAGATTCGTGCTGGATTTTTTTCCCATGCCCTCTTTTTGCTATGAGTAGCAATACAAGAGCAGAGTTATCAGAGCTTGCTCGGGGCTGAAAACATGAAAGGGGCGTCGTACTTCGTCGCAACCCTTTTTAGGTTGTGCGCAAACGTGTGCAGGTACGGGACCACTTCAGGCTGCTTGTAATTTCTTTGATACACATTTCTCGTACGTCTAATAGCCTTCACACTTTGAAGAAGGGCTTCCACAAGCACATTCACGGCCGAAAGAGGCACTCCAGCGGACAATAGTCACTGCACCTGATTATCAAAACTTGGCCACCTCTTGTGTGCGCACGACTTCCGAAAGGCGATTCAAGGAAGAGACTGGCAGTTCCCCACTTAACGTTGAGTGTTCCGAGTGAAAATGTAACAGTTGTTTACGAGAACGAGGTGACTATTCCCAACATACACGCCCCTGCAACACCTTTATATTTAGGTCAAAAACTGAATGGCATCATCGTGAGGCAACTTATGAGGAAATGTCAGGCCTTTTCCAGGGCGCTTAAAATCGTCTAGTACACATGTACCAAGTCAGGGTGCGTCACTGAAATCTGTTTGCCACGAACAATTAAAAATTGTCTACATATAAAACAAGCCTTCATAACAAAATGAGGGCTACAAACGCACACCAAGGCCTGATCTATCTAATAATATATTGCACAGGAAAGGGCAAGGCGCAAACCATTGCAAATCACCTTTTTCTGCCCGTACAGGTGATTGTCAAATGGAATGACTGTGCTCTTAAGATGCGCTTCTAACCGGGTTAAGAAGTTGTCAACCGACAAGCCTATACTGGTCTGAAAGGATATTGCTCCACAGCACTAATAGAAGTTACACTTTCGGAAACTTCTCGGGAATCTTCTACGTCAATCGAGAACATATATCGTATGGACTTGTTATCCTTTGAAAAGATCGACCGCATCATCGGATTTATTCGTGAATAAAGGATCAGCGACCGTCAAGCTTGTCAAGCCTTTTAAAAGAAATTGGCTAATAGGAAGCTGCTCAGTTCCATTCTCACTTACGGTGGTTCGGAACGGCATGTCAGGTAATGCAGTGAAAAAGGCACACAGCGAGTCGTTATTGCACTTGGAAGCAGTACTGGAGAGCTTCGGTAGCCCCAGGGGGTTCCCAAGAGGTCCCAGAAGACTTAGCTTTTGAAGTGACCTGAAGGGGGACAAAATTCTAGTTAATCGCCTGCAGCGCCTTATCATTGAAGGTTCCCTTGGCGATCGCTACAAAACCTCCTGTGCTACGGGACTGTAAAATACAGATTTCCCGAGACCGAGATACTGGAAAAGCAAAAATCAGAAGGCCAGAGAACTGTTGGAGGCCCACTGCATAAGATTAAGGGACACGACTGTGTTAGTGAAACTTCGGTAATATTGTTCAACGATGAGGTGTGGTTTGTACGCAAATTCTTTCTCTAACGCATGTTCACCTGTCTATTGCACATGTCTAGATAATTGTATAAACGTAGGATGATAGTCTTTGCTTATAAACAGTTGGAAGTGTAGGGCCTGTCCGCAGCTTCGTTCTCGTCTGTTGTTTCTTTGCGCTACTAATGTATGTTCTTAGACCACAAGCAACACGCCCATAATTAAGTTCTCCTGCAACAGGAGGATCACTGCTCCGTGACGCACATGGGATTTCATTGACGTGCATGCGTTTAAATGATCTGATCTGATTGTGGGGTTTAACGCGCCGACGCAACGCAGGCGATGAGGCGCGCCGTAGTGGAGGGCTCCGGATTAATTTTGACCACCTGGGGATCTTTATCGTGCGCCGAAATCTCGTACACACGGGCGTTTTTGCTTTTCGCCTCCATCAGAAAAGCGGCCGCCGCGGCCGGGAATCGAACCCGCGACCTCGTGCTCAGCAGCACAACGCCTTAGCCACTGAGCCACCGCGGCGGGTGCGTTTAAATGGCAATGATCAAAACACGCCGGAAATGGTGGGAAAAGTGGCGACAAACTTTGCGATGAAAGTGTTAGCTTTCTGCTGCACGCAAAAAGGTAATACTTGACACAGATGACCTTGACCACCCAACCTAACAAATGCACTTGTTAATTTAGTGTGCTCAAAAGGTGTTTCAGGACCCCTTTAATACCTCTGCTGTCTGCTGAAGAGTATTTTATTTGCAGCATCGGCCGCAATAATATTAGTCCCGAGAGAGAGAGAGAAAAGACTTTATTCATAATTCCTGCGTGCGGGAACACCCCAAAACCGCGCAGGGCAGGGGGTCCCTGTCTTGCTAGACCTCAAGAGATGCCGGCCGGGCTCGAACTACTAGGAGTTTCCTCCGTTCGCTCTTGCCTAGCCAAGGCCCTCTCGAGCCGCTGGATGGCTGCACGTTGCAGTTCGTGGTTACCCGAACGGAGCAAGCCCATGAAGTCCACCGGGATTTCATCCGGCACACATGGCCTCACGCCATCACTGCTGTTGCTAGTGTCACTATCACTACACTCACTCAGTAGATGTCCGAGAGTCGCGGGAACCGTCTTGCATACACTGCACAGATCACTCTTGTATCCGGGCGCCGTATTTAATGTTGTTATCTTCGCGGCCTTCGTCGATGACGTTGCCGCATTCCGACGTCATGGTGTCTTCGCTTTCTTCGTCACCTTGCTAGCTGGTGACTGCGCGTTTCCTCATTTTGGCCAGTGGTTGGAGATTGACCGGCGCAGTTGTCTTGGGAGGGGTTAGAGTCCCGAGGCCTCACATTATGAGCCTCATAATATGAAGCCCGAGGCAGGTATAGCCGTACAGTGGTCGACGCCACGTGAGAACGCACCTTAAAGGGGCACTGACACAAAAATTTAGCATCTTGTTTTTTTCGTTGCGATAAGTAGCTAGTGACCTACTTATAACCTGTAGAAACCTCATTTGCTTCAGTGTGCGACGGTTGTTTAATTAGAGGAATTTTAAATGCGGCCAGTCGCAGTTTCGGTTTCAGCGAGTGCCGTGAAACGGTGGATTTTGTGTGAACAAAGCTGACCACGTGACCGTCGGAGGGATATCACAGAGCAGAGCCGCCGTAGTACTGTCGAATCCGCATCGACGGCCGTTTCTGCGAATTCCCCCACGTACTGATCTCGTGAGGCGCTTAATTAAAAAGCGACCGTGGATGTGACGCAGGCGCTGCGAGTGCAAATGCTACCGCGGCTAAAGAACGACGCGCGACGCTCGAGACGGTGGGTGGCAAGACGCGCGCTGGGAGCAGCCGGCCGGTCTGCCTACAGGTCCGCGTACAGATGTGTTCGCTCAGCACTGCGGCGGATATTCGAGTGCCGCTCTCGTAAGCGGTGCAGATGACAATTTTTAATGCAACCCGCCATCGCATCATTAACTCCTTTCTCATGTAAGCCACTATGGTCGGGACTTGGGGACAATTTCGTGCAGCGGTAACAAGCTATCACTCGAGCTACCTGCGCCGGCCTGGGCCACTTCGCGGCCGTGGCCGCCGCCTGCACAGCGACCGTGCGGCTAGCTCAGTGGGCTTTCCGTGCCTCCGGCGCGTTTTCGCATCCAATGGTAATAAACAGTAATATAAACAGAGTGCCTGGAATCGCTGTAGAACTTTGGTCGCGGCCAGCTGCCCGATTAGCTGACGAAATCACGGCGCCTCCGCCGCCAACGATCGGGTCGTTCGTTCTCGAGAGCAGAAGCTCCGTCCTCCGGCCCTCCGATTGGAGCGGCGAGCCGGGCGAGCCCGCGTAAAACGCCGGTAGTGCGGAAGCGGCAAACACAAACTCGTGACGTGTTTGGATGTTGTTTATTTACAATTGCGCGTGGTCCTCTGCTGGCTGCTCGGTTGCGTTTCGCACACTTCAAAATTGATTTTAAATATGTTCTAGGCTGTATTCGCCGCTGATATTTTGCAGATGATGTATATGTGTTCCCACCAATCTATCTCCGACGTTATCTCGCCTTCAAAATTTTGTGTCAGTGCCCCTTTAATCCGGGGACTTCCAGCCCTGCATATTCAAAAAAAGCACTTCTATAGTGGGCCCAAACTCAAAATTTCACAACTGTTCCTTCCCCCCAACCCCCCTGGAAAGGGAACACTCAAGAAACACAAAAGAGGAAAAGATACCGAGAAAACACCAGCCTAATTTTTTCCAGCTCGAATTTTCCCACAACGTGTTAAATGCCGCACACCAATAGCACCTTACGTTGCCGTTAATATGCGGAGCATGCTGATGCTCCTGTACTTGCCGACTGTCGGCCCTTGTGAGTGATACGGAGACTACTGGTTTCCACCCATCTTGTTTCCGCACTCTTCTGCTGGCTTGGTATACAGCTAGCTCATCAGCGATCTTGCTGTCACTGGTCAGTTATGCTCTGGAAGACGCCCGGTACCCACGATTGCTACCTCCACTCATGCTAGTGGAGTGCCCTTTACTTAGATTACTTTTTCGCATTTGTCCGTTTTTTACGCAAAAGACTTCCCACGGAGAAAAAGGTTTCGGAATGACCCGGCGCGCGCAGCACGTCTCTGCTTGAGGTGATCTGAAGTTTGGCAGTAGTCCAAACCCACATCACGGGACTAGGACACCCATGCATTCAGCCCTCGCAGTTCAGTGTTCCCTGCGTGATCCCTCTTTTATTGCACCGGCAATGTGTAGGGGTGTGGGCTGCGGGCTTTGTGCGTCGTAGTAGAATTTCGTGCCCTGCTGCGCTTTTCATTTTCGCGGATACAACACCAAATAACGGTGTGTCGTGTGTTAGGCTTAGCATAGTAGGTGAGGCACCAGCTGAAAATGAAAGTTTGGTCATTTTAACGGGCACTGAGGCTAAAAAAACTGAAGGAGATTGCTTTGAGGAAAGCTCAGATGAGGGAAGGATATTAGGTCCACATTGATCGTACACAGTTTCTTAGGGCAGTCATTCTGTGAACATGCTTCTTAGGGGGCAGTTCGGCTGCGGCGTCCATTGCAGTAACATCACTGTGAACATCACGACGTCGCCAGAACTTGTGGCTGCTCAACAAATAGAGCCTTCCCCAAAAACATTGGGCATCGCATCAGCCACTCACGGAACATGTGTTTTGAGAGCACTTCTTTCCCATGTATGACTGTAGGTATTCGAGGTGCCGAAAAATTACCGTGGCCTCTTCTCCCAGATCCCCAGCAGAGTGGAAGTGGCACCTAAATCTCCACCAATATTTTGCGGGTTTCAATGGCAGTTCTCGGGAGAAGCCCCGCTCCGTACAGACAAAACCCTAAGGCTACGTGGCAGCACGTTACAAAAACATGGTTCGCCCTACGAATGGCTCCTTCTACAATGTTTTTATGTTGTGGTGTACGGCCTCATTACGCCGGAAAAGGCGGCTATTTATTCTCCCCCGGGGGTTGTTCGGGGTCGTCAGTATATCGGGGGGTGTGGGCACCAGAGAAGAGCACACTTTTTGCGCATGAAGGTATTTTCAGGCAACACAATGTTTCCTTACGTGGAATTGTTATTAGACTTCGTGTCGGATCATTACGTCGCGCGGACAGTCTAGATCAAATTGTCGCATCTGTGGCTGCAGCAAGGCATTGAAACTGCATCGTCATTCGTGTTTTCACCTGCCACTCGAAATGGCGTGTCCCAGCATGACGCATCACTCACCGTGGTTCATCTGTATTCTAAGCGCTTAATCGGTGCTTGGTGTTATTTGTGGCAATACGGGACATAGATTGGAAGGCGTGCGAACGACGTGTGCAAAGGGACCGTAGCAAACACGCGTTGGGATGCCAACATCCATCCAAATATCGCTGTGCCTTTGAAAATGTCAGCAGGTCGACGTTTTGTTAACGTCAGCAGAACTTATAACAAGCTGAACATATTCTGTGGGCGCTATCCTTGCCAAAAAAAGAAGAAACATTGCGCACTGTTTCAAGTCTGGCGGTAGTTTGCTACAAAGGTATTTGGCGAGCGACGATTAGACTGAACGGCGTGCTTAAACCTATTTTGGGGGAAAATTATACGTTCAGACCGTGGTGGCCACATGCACATTGCTTGTTTAAACCAAGATATTAAAGATTAGTTACCCTGTATTGTCCGCGAATCCAGGAATGCAACATTTATCTGTACGTATCAATGCTATGTGGGCCGCTTCTTTCTACGGGGGTGAGAGTGGCGTCCTGAGTCATTTTTATTCTCTAACAGTGAGCGCTGATTATCAGCGTGGGTTGTACGACCCTGGGCGAGGAAACAGAAGAGTGCGGCGCTGTGCAGCTCTACGGCTGAAAATAAATAATCTGTTTCCGAAATAGTTCTGGCTTCTTTCTTCGAACAACCTCCCACCTCCCCAGTGAGCGCTAACATGGTCCACAGACGTCATGGTTTATATCATGGACCCCATGGTTCATAACATGCGTCATAAAATGGACGCCGGAGGTCGAAGCCCGGAATAATAAGTACGAACTGAGGTAAGTCGGAATTAAAAAAAAGAATCGACAACTGGACTAGTTGGACATCTGAAGTAGGGCACTACGAATCTCGAAGCACGTCAGAATCAACGTATCACCTTGTAGGCGCGCAAGCTTCTGCTTAAGTGGTCAGACGAAGGGTGAACTCACTGAGCCAATGTCATAGCGAAAAGAGCGTGCACAGGTTCCGTCAGAAGTAATTGGAACAGGGTCTCGTAACTTTTAAAATTTCTTCTTCTAGAAGCTGCGTGGCTGCATCGGTGTGTGTTTAAAGCAGTCCTCCCTAATATAAAAAGCTTCCTGTGAAGAGGTGATATGGCTCACATAAAGCCAGTGAGACAAATAATTCATGATATTCACAAATCCTTGTTCCAAACGCTTATGGCGGCACCTGCACAAGAGCCTGCAATACTCGAACACTATCGAAACTCGGAAGCAGGAGAAAAAAAATTGGCTCCAATCCACGCTGTGGACGTGGTGGTATTGCAAAGCTGTACACGACACACACAAGCGTGAATCTTTATTTCCAAAAAGGGACATGAAGGACACCTCACAGGTGTCAAGGTGTAGAGGAAATCTTGCTAGGTCACTTATATTGACACACGTAGTTCTCAAAAAGTGAAACCGAAAACGACCGAACGCAGCAGCAATGGCAGAAAGAAAGCGGAGAGGAGCGTCTGGCGAAGGACAAGGAGGAGGGCGGCACGAGCGGCAATGGTGTAATCTCTCCCACTGCTTCGCTCTCACTTTTGTTTCATGCGTTGCCGCCAAAAAAGCGCCCTCCGTGACCTCCTCCTCCCCTGACGCTATTCCGTTCATTGCTAATCCAAACCACGTGAATTCTGTTATCATACATTATGCGGTTTGCACTTCCCACGAGTGCTTTGAATGAGCGGACCTGGTAGACTCACGGCTGTGCTCGTTGAGTGCACCCTCAGTCTTTCCGCCTCGTCGTGTGCGCGTAGCTTAGTCGGTAAGACGAAGGCTTGTCGCTCCATTACTCTATTCGGGTCCAGGTTCGATTCTTAACGGTGCCAGCAATTTATTTTATTTGTTCGCGGGAGTTTTATGTTGACAGCTACGGTCGCGATAGAATCCTCGGCTGGTATGGGTTTTTCGCAGTAACAAGTATCGAACTGCCAGCAAGTTCAGCGTCGCCATGCGCTTCATGCTCGTACTTGTTTGTCGCAGATGTATACTGCAACGGCGGAAGCGCGTTGTATCCCCTGCCGAGCTATGCGACATCACCATTAACGTTACGGTAGGAGACAGACAGCAGGGTCCGTGGTGATGACTGACCTGTGTGGGGATATCTCTAATGTTAGGATTTTACACCACGATAATGGTAAACAAATGTTAGGGTAGGAGACAGTCCGTGGGAATGGCTGAGCTGTGCGGGGATGAGATCTTTAATGACAAAGTTTTACATGATGATACTGGTGATGGCGCTTACCCCGGCGGGGGATACAACAGAGTGCATATTGGTGAAATGGGTAATCTACACAGAAGATTAACACAGCACCGGAACGACATGAACAAGGCCATGCAAAAATAAGCGCACTTGCGGAGCATTGTGAGAGGGCGGTACACGTAGTCGATTGGGATGAGGCGAAGCTGCTGAAAACCGAGCGCAGCCTATCTTTTGCATTGCTGCTCGAGTCAGTGATCATACAGACAACACTAACACTATTAATATATCTGACCGCAATCTGCCCCATATCTGTGCGAAATCACTGTTCCGCCTTATGCCCAATATACCGGATTGTTTTCGCGGCACATGCTCATTGTGAACAAGGTACGTGTACGGGTACCAAAACGTCAAATTGCTACATTTTTTTACTTGGTGAGGTACACCAATTTATTGCTGTGAACAGAGCAGGTTCAGTGCACCACGGAATCGACACCTGATTAGGGCCCCTATCTACCTCTCTAGATGAGAAATGCATGCTGCGACGAGCCCTACCGCCAACTGGGTAACAGCGATTGTGAGTTTTTTACCGCAGATGCATGCCGGCGACTGCCACCTCACGGACAGCTGCCCTTTCGTAGCTTTTCGCCGCCTAGGAAGCACTCGTAACTGCGAGAAAATGGCCCCCAAAATTCCTTCCCGCCCGCCGTCTAGGCAACTACGATTCCATAGCTTGCAAGAGTCTCACTCATGGCGGCGGTATGTCTACACCTCTATTGCCACCGCTGGAAGTACAAAACGTCATGAATACAGACATTGGCATAAAATACCACACCTCTTCTGACCCCAAAATAAAGTTTCTCAAACACTTGGCCGTTCCGTCAGGGATTCACACCGGGGCTTTCCATGGCTGCGGACGCTCTTAGAAAAAGGTGGGTCCGGATCGCAAAGCATTTACGCTGAATTTCAGGGCAAGCCGCCATGTAAAGCAGCGTACCCTGTGTTGCGTGAGTACTGAATCCTGTTTCTGATTCTACTCATAGAAGACTTCTCTTGGAAAATTTAACTAACACCTACTCGTGTCATGACAATTCGGACTAATTCTAATCGCTAGTTTCGTAGCTCAAATACGGTTCAGCAACCTCAGGAAAGCATAGTTATACCAGTAGCGTGCTTTTGCAAGGAAGCTGCTAGCCTCGAGTTGGGCCGTAGTTTTGTCTTTCCGTGCGCAGAAAGAAGGTTGAAGCGAAGAGAATCAATGCAGGTGCTCACATACCTCCGAAGAGCGATAAAGCAACAAAGGGCAGACCGAGAAAAAAAAAATAGAAGTGACACAGCCACTAGAAGTAAAAGGGGGTGCTTTCCCATTAATCCAGGGGCGGAGAATTCATAGTTCAAAAGGTTCAAACGAACCGGCCTTCCAGGCTGAGTGGGACCCCGAGGGCGAGGCAAATTTGCGCAACTTGCACTAGTGGAACAAAGCTGAAGAAACAACAGAGCTGGGGATCGACGTAGCTTCTCCCCGCACTGGCATTGGATCCCATGAGAGAGGGAGCAACCGGAACCCAGCAGTGCTACACTGTTTTAGACGACACTGTAGCCCAAACACAATTAAAGTCAGGAATTCATTCAGTAGCAATCGTCGTCAACCCTTTCGTCGTCGTCTTTCGAGGGCACATCTGCGTAGGGAAATCCTCTTGCAACGCGTCCTTGCCGCGGTAGACCTCCATACCTTCGTCACCTCGTCCCGTGGCCGTCTCCACGTGTGGCTTGTAAAGGGATGACTTGGCAGACTCGTCGTCGTAGTCTTAGGCGTGGCGGACCCTTGGTGTTGCCGGTCGCTACACGACGACGACGACGAAGGCGGGAGCTTCTTATGTGGCGTAAGCCCATGTACATGGGCCATGTAAGACCATGGCGTAAGCCCATGGGCTTACGCCACATGGCTTATGTGGCGTAAGCCATGTGGCGTAAGCCCATGTGGCGTAAGCCCATGTAAGCCCGGGATGACGCCGGGCGGTCGCCGGGAGGCACGCGCTCACGTGCGCTCGGGGTTTATGTCTCCGCGGGACGGATTTGTATCGGCCCAAACACCTCTTCGGTTAAAAAAAAGGTTTGGTTCGAAAAAGTTTAAGCCTGATTTTTCGTGATTGATACGTGTAACAATACCTATTTTAATAAGGAATGGTTCCTAAAGGTCGTTCGTTTCATAATCCTGAAGTTAGCCCACAGTTTTTTAATCTGAAGTAAAACTTGCCAAGAAACATGCACCACGTAGAGCGACGGAGCTACTAGCGTGCCATGCAGCGAGGCATGGCATGTGTTCTTGTATGGAGTGGCTTGGAGTTAGTACTTGATACGGTCTACAAACTAAAAAAACTAAAGACACATTCTCGCTGGCACAAATGTGAAATGGCGTAGTTTCAACTGAGCGAATGAATTGCGACGACGCAGGCTGACTAAACGCCGGTTCGACTGATTCTGTCGGCGGGTCGGCGAGCCGTGCACTAGCGCAGTCAAGTCAAGCCATCTTGTTTTGACGTCGTACGAAACATCATTGGAAACCGGGAATGAGGATGTAGAGAGGAGGAGAGTATTTGTTTTCGAATGGATATTTCTAGTGAGTAAAATCATGTAAACGCAGGGAAACTGGTCGAAACATGGCCTAGACACTCCAGACTGCAGTAATCCGTAATGTTTGCAAATCATGTCTGTGTCCCTTTAATGCGGGACATCGCCCGTTTTTAAGTGCGAATGCACTTCTTAAGCGACCCTGAACCTGCGTCCACCGGCGATGTCCGCATAGCATACCCACGTGGGGGATTGGCCAGGAATCTTCTCGTCTTCCTTGGCAACGGGGGGAGATGGGCGCGCGCGGCCTGGCCGCTGACATGGAACATACCCACGTGGGGGATTGGCCAGGAATCGGGCATGAGAAGGGCTAATGCACCCGCTTAAAGGACTACTGACACGAAATTTCAAAGCTGAGATCCGCTCTAGCAATCAAGTACAACGACAACACAGATAGGTGTCTGTGAATAAATGCATCTTTCTTTCTTTGTAGTTGGGTGTGTGTGTGTGATCTCTCTTTCGCGAACATTACCGAACCGCGCAAATTCAACTCGTGCATTTGCACTTTCACATTCTTCCCCTCGGGGAAATGCGGGGAATTTTTTCTGACGCATTTCGCTTGTCGTGGCGGCAGTTTTTGTAAGCAGATTAAGTGTAAAAATTCATAAAAGTCACATTTTATTGCGACAAGTATCCAATGACCTATCACGCGTGGAAACATCATTTGCTTCAGCGCGCGGTGATTGTTTAATTAGAGATGTTTTTAATGCGGCCTGTCGCAGATAACCACTCAAAGAAGTAGCGCGACAGCCGGTGGCTCGTTCGCTGGGCTGGTCACGCACAACTGCCCCGAGCGCGAGGCGCGAGCTAGGCCCGTGCCACCGTGCCCATGCGAGCCGCCTCTTTACTATAATAATCAACACACTCCCCCGCCCCCAAAGCGCGCACGTCAAGCGCGAAGAAACAGCTGATTGGCGGTAGCCGATCCCACAAATGCACTGATGTTCAATAGATAAAGAGCCAGTTAAGCGCAGCACTAGGAGGCTCATGAATAGAAATGCGATGAAAAGGCAGCACCCAAAGACGAGGAAAATTGCATGTGAATCAGGGACAACTCGTTGCACACCACAAGTGCGTCCCCAGAGTAAGGTTATCACAGAGCACTTCGCGCTGGTGCGTCGTCCGCGGAGCTGCGCTGAAAGGACAAGCATTCTATGCTGTCCCCCCTGACAGCATGACTCCAGATAACTCAACTGCTAATACAGAATCAGCTTGCGGCGTCTCTATCAGTTTCCTCGGCCTCGGGCTGCACCACATAATGTTTGACGAAAGGACGAGCGACGAAGAGCGCTGTTCGCAGGAACAGCGGCCTGGAACAAAGCCCGCTGCTCTGAAGAGCAGTGGTTGGAATTACAGGTTATACCATGCCGGTGTTCAAGGGTGTATTCTCGTCATTCGATAACACTATGCTTTTCGTGCCCCTAATTCTGCTTGCCGGCGCTCGAGACGTGATGCGCGGGTCGGCAGGTGCAATTCATGAGACAATTCCATTTAGCAGCGTTTCATGCGAAAGATTCTGAAAGGCTGGTGGCTGGCGCCCGGAACTCTTCAGAGCCAGCCGTACTGGGTTTGAATGCTTGGAAACTTGTAACGCGTGCGTTGAACTGTCCGGAACCGGAGTTAGATTTCGCCTCTCCATCTTCTTGGTGACTGATTAAGACGAAATAGTGAGGTTCTTTTGATGCTCGAGCAGAGAGGACGATCTCGACTCGCTCCGATGGCCGAGATCGATGCTTGACGCAGGTGAGGGATGAGGACTGGCTTTCTTGCTGGATATTAGGTTTATTTACATTATTTACATTACTCCAAGTTTACATCAGGTCAGAATGACGGTTACATTGTCACTCTGCCAGCAGCAGCCTCTTCGGCCGAGATCTATACTGAACTACATCCCCTCTCGACCGACCTCGGACCAAACCCAACACTCCGGTTTTGATCCCAAAAACCACGACTCCAAAGGGGGCGTACAAGAAAGAGCGAAAACTCCTTGCGAAATAATTAATATGAGCCATTCATTGGCTACAACAACCAGCCAATCCTGCACTCGTCCGCACCTGCGGTCACGTGACACAACGCTCTCTCCCATGCATTCATAGTACGTTTCCCAAGCACTTTGTTGCAACCGACCAGCAAGTGCAACCTAAAGTCACTGACCACGCGGAGTGGACACACCATTTCGTTGAACGGGGCGGCATCTGCTCAAAAGCCAAGCCGAAGGCTTTAAGCTGTCTTCGCGCGGCTAACCTCCTCCCGCGTCCTCGCCTTGGCGCCTCGTCTGCGCGCGCGCCGGGACAATGAGAGAGTCGTTGCTAATCCCCTCCCAGACTAAGGAACGCCGCTGTCCACCGTCTGTACCACGGGAAGAGGCGCTGCAAGCGCAGGCGACCATCTTCGAGGCGAACGATCCATCAATGAACAGTGCCGACGCCGGCTTCGTAAATCCTCAAAAACCGAATGACCGCATACCAACAGAAATACTCGGGCTAAGCACCCCCGTCTTTTGCCACACAAAAAGAAGGAACACAAAGCATGCATTCGGCGGCCCCCAACTTCGCGTCCCCACGGTTGCATGAAAGGAATGCCGCCTGACAGCTAGCAGCGGAGGCGACGCCGATACATGAGCCACTGGCAGCTTTCATTAATTAAATGAGGAGCCCAAACTTAACAACCGGTAACGTACGCACGGTGCTCTTGGCCTCTAGCAACCCCTGAAGAGGCTTCGGCGATGTCGCAAACTTGAGTGGGGTTTCACTTCTCGGCACTTGAGTTCGTGTCGAGCTCCTCTGCTCACAACTCTCTGGAGTAGCTCTTCCGGCTGGGTGACGCCTTGACCTGCGTGGCTGGTTCGGCACCCGACGAGGGCAGCGGCGGGTGGAGCAGCCGGAACCTGTGTTCGGGTATCTGTCCTTACTTCCGTGACAAGCCACAACATTAATGACTGCCATTGCGGGATGTTGCGACGCCGTGCAGGCTTGAATTGTATGAGAACTGAACTTTCTTGCGGATCTGATGCTGACAACCACAGTTCACTGCAGCCTCCAACCAAATAATGTCTCGCAGGCAGTGAGGTTGGGAGCCAAGCACCAGATTCTTCCGGAGGATAATTTCCAGTAGAACTCAGAGCGTATCAAGACGCTAAAACGGTCGTTCGAGAGCGTGTCGGACAGGCAATGGTCCTCCGTGCATAGACCACGCGACTCCAGTGAGCGGAGAAGCTCGTCGTTGACGGCTGGACTGGTGGAGATACAGATTTCTGGAACTTCTAAAGCGTCGATCGTCACAACCTGGTCATCATGCTGACTCTTCAGGGTAACTCAGGCGATGTTGCATTGAAGGGTTTCTGTTGGACGGGAATGGCCAAACGTGATCAGGGAGAACCACTCGGCTCTCTTGATCGCACAGGCCAGGGAGCGGGCAACATCGCGGCGAATGAACGTGCGCTGGCTTCGGGTGTCAAAAAGGACACGCAGCAGCTGACCTGTAGGTCCCTTCGCCAAGGCGCGTGCAGTCTGCACGTATACGGGGGCGAGCGGGGTGGCGCTGGCTGATGCAGAAGTGCCTGCAGGCGCCGCCCTCGACACTCCACCGTCAAGGTTACCATCAAAAAAAAGAAATCCGTCCTTCACCTACTGGTTCTGCATGCGTAATGCCGCACAGCGACGTCAGATGCCGTCATGAGCACCGAGCGTAGACAAGCCTTGTCGCGGTGCCGCAAACACGAGCGACATGGTTGCGCTTCCCGCAGCGGAATCAGAGCCTGTCAGCTAGCAACCTTCCCTTTTTTTGCCCGTTGTCAAAGGCGCTCTACACTCGGCCAGCTCGTGGTCGCGTGCAGCGCAAAGCCGCCACGACAACCGGCGGGGAGCTTGAGGTGCTGTAGGCAAGAGCGGCTTCGCCAACACAGCAGGCAAGGCCATGGCAGGTGGTGGACCCGAGTTGGAAGTTGGGGGCTCGCGCTTTTCGTGGGGGCACTGCTCTGGAACCCTGGGATGGTCGAAGTGGCCTTCCTCGCGGGCCACTTCGACCTACCTGGATAAGCAGGAAGTCCAGAATCTCGTTCACTTGCTTCGGGTTTTCCGAGGAGCTGGCTCTCTCGCTTACTAGCCTCGCCCTTTCCAACGAG
Organism: Haemaphysalis longicornis; assembly: GCF_048455015.1. NCBI lineage: Eukaryota > Metazoa > Arthropoda > Arachnida > Ixodida > Ixodidae > Haemaphysalis > Haemaphysalis longicornis. The sequence continues at coordinate 70,520,354 of NW_027526203.1, forward strand.
CTGGCTGCTCCGCCCGACGAGAATGACTCATTAACCCTCTGCCGGTACAGGATCCTGAGGTCGGGTGGCAGGGCCTTCACCAGTACACGATGGAAGACCACGGCGTACTCCGTCGCCGCCACCCCGAGACCCTTCAGTGCGTTTACACGGAAGGATATCTGGTCGTAGAGGTCTGGGAGTTTTTCGAGCTCTGCAGAGCTCCGCACAGGGGCCAAGGTGAGCAACCTGTTGATATGGTCCTCGACGAGCAGGTCGGCCCGGCCAAATCGGGCGGTGAGGGTGCTTATCGCCACATCATAGTTGGCCTCCGCGAGTCGGATCCCTTCGATTGCTGCCTTCGCTTTCCAGTGAAGTAAGATGTGCAATACTTGAATTTCTCGATTTAAAGGAGTACTGACACCACATTTGGACGCCTAAAAATGATATAATTGATTTCATTAGTTTGTACAGATGCCTCACAGAAATTTTTGCAGCGATCCGAACCCGGAATCACATCTAAAATCGATTTTGATTGTCCCGGCCGCAAGCTTCCACAAATCGGCATCACTAGCGAAATCGCTTTCGGCGTGACAAAACATCGGCCGGCGTGTCTAGCCGGTTCAGGGTGACGTCATATAGTCGTTTTCGGAACCGGAAACGATATCCTGCGCTGCTGTTGTCGGTGGTATTCGTTTGGGCAGGAGACGTACGGGTGTAGCTGTGTGAGCAATGCTTGTAAACTTTGCGCACTTTGCGTGTTCGACGTCTTTGCTCTTCAGTTCGTAGCCGGCGCATGGTGTTCCCTTGTACTGGTGCCGAAAACTGCTTGGTGCCGGCACCGCGCGGTGCGTGATGTCGACGCGCACCGCGGCGACGCGGTGGTGCGCGTCGCCTAGCTCGCCCAAGTAGTGCTATGGCAAGCTCGCGGAATGCGAAGTACTGCTCGTGGAAGCCTGTTCGAACAACTCGACGACGACGCCAAGATGCATTATTTTCCACGCGACGACATGCAGCGCTAAACATGGACTGAGTTCGTGCGCGGCGGCGGCCGCATGAACTGTCGCCCAAGCCAGCGGCTCGGCGCTGCTCGGGTAGCTTGGGTGTTGGGAACTTCAGGCTTAGTATCGTGGCGAATATTTGATCGCCGGTATCTGTACAACTGCGAATGACCATCCTTTACACAACTTTTCACCACTCTATCATCCCCTTTTTCGCATACTGAGCTTTATTTTGGCCATAATTGCTGTTTCAGCGATCGGTGGCCAAGACATCTGCCGTGGCCTGTTTTGATTCTAGCGCGCAGGTGGCGCCATCTTTCGGCCGCTCGCAGCACCGCGGTGCCGGCAGTGCTGGGTACGAGCGCCGAACCTCCGCTGCCGGTCAGCGTAGGCTTACCATCGCGGCAAATATCTCAACGCCACTTTAAATTCAGCGCTGATAACAACCCCTAGCACCATTTTTCACCACACTTACATCTACTCTTTCTCGCATGTGGAACTTCTTTTTCGCGATAAGATTGATTATAACAGTGCCGACAAGCTGTTGCTATCACGTTCTGCGCCGGTTCGAGCCGCAGTGATATTAAAAAAACGGACGACGGCAAAGACATCGCCGGCCTAATCGGCTAGCCAAATAAAGTTGCTCTGTCTGTCGGGTGGCAGCGACTCATCCGAGTCTGACGATTCAGACATGTCGACTGCTCGGGTGAGTGCGAACCATGTGTAATCGTAGCAGACGATGCGGCGAACGTCCCTGACGTCACGGGTGAGACCGTGACGTCAGACTGGCCCGCTTGCAGGCTGGCCTTCGAATGGCAATTTTCCCGCGGGGCGACCGAATTTGAAACTGGTTGCAATAAACGTGCTATAATTAATTCTGTGTTGGCGGCTGACGGCTTTCGGTTCGATTTTCGTAATTACTGGGCCAATAGGTATTCTTTACAGCATAAAAACTGAAAGCGATAAATTTAGTGTCAGTACTCCTTTAAGCCAAGGCGGGATTGCTGTGAGTGGTGGCATCGAAATGGTCCCAAAAGGCTTGCCAGCTCCGCCGGTCGCCCGAAAAGGTCGGGATGTGCAGCTTGGGCAGCGCGTCGAAGCGCGTGCTCGCGACAAAGGGAGAGACCGCCAGCTGACGCAGGGTGGCGCCCGAGGCCTCGTTCAGGCGATCTCCCGTTCCCGAATCCCCAGTGAGAGCGTGTGGAGTACCCGCAGGCCTTGTGGCAAACTCGACACGCGTCGTAATTTCCACCACCTTGGCGTCATTATCCCACGAAACAACAAGGTCTGCCTTGAAGTCCTCGCTGAGGCCCTCCTGTATCTACAAGTCGAGAGCCTTCATTCCTGCATACCTCATGTTGACGAGGTTCCAGGCCATTGAAGAGCAACAGCAGGCGGGGCCGGATCCAGCAGCAGGGATTCAATGGCGGCAATTCCTTTGGTTATAGCGGACCGAACCACAACATGGTGGCGGCGATCCTTGTACATGACTGGAGACTCGCCAAAACAAGGCGACCGGGTGTCCTCGGCACAAGCAGCGGCGGCGGACATCATTCGACGACGAGGCCCGTGGAATTGCGCAGCCTCCCGGGAACCCAGGGCTTGCGTCCTCGAATTCTGCGCCGCGAAGGCAGCAATCGAAGGGATCCGACTCGCGGAGGCCAACTACGATGCGGCGATAAGCACCCCCACTGCGTGATTTGGCCGGGCCGACCTGCTCGTTGAGGACCATATTGACAGTTTGCTCGCCTTTGCCCCTGTGCGGAGCTCTGCAGAGCTCGAAAAACTCCGAGACCTCTACGACGAGATATCCTTCCGTGTAAACGCGCTGCAGGGTTTGGGGGTGGCGGTGACGGCTTACGCGGTGGTCCTCCTTCGTGTACTGATGAAGGCCCTGTAACCCGACCACGGGATCCTGTACCGGCCGAGGATTAAGGAGTCATCCTCGTCGGGCGGAGCAGCCAGCTCGTCGGAAAGGGCGAGGCAAGTAAGCGAGAGAGCCAGCTCGTCGGAAAACGCGAAGCAAGTGAACGAGATTCTGGACTTCCTGCGTATCCAGGTAGAGGCCCGCGAGGAATGACACTTTGACCATCCCATGGTTCCAGAGCGGCTCCTTCACAAAAAGCGCGAGCCCACAACTTTCAACTCGGGTCCACCACCCGCCATGGCCTTGCCTGCTGTGTTGGCGAAGCCGCTCTTGCCTACAGCACCTCAAACTCCCCGCGGGTTGTCGTGTCGGCTTTGCGCTGCACGCGACCACGAGCTGGCTGAGTGTACAGTGCCTTTGACAACGGGCGCAAAAAGGGGAAGGTTGCTTGCTGACAGGCTCTGCTTCCGCTGCAGGAAGTGGAATCATGTCGCTTGTGTTTGCCGCACCGCGAGAAGGCTTGTCTACGCTCGGTCCTCACGACGGCCTCTGACGTCCTTGTGCGGTATTACTCATGAAGAACCAATAGGCGAAGGGCGGATTTCTCTTTTGGATGGCGGTTTTGACGTAGAGTGTCGAGGGCGGCGCCTGCAGTCCCTTCTGCATCAGCCACGCCACCCCGCTCGCCCCCGTATACCTGCAGACTGCACGCCCCTGGGTGAAGGGACCTACAGGTCAGGTGCTGCTGCGTGTCCTTCTCGACACCGGAAGCCAGCGCACGTTCATTCGCCACGATGTTGCCCGCGCCCTGGCCTGTCCCATCAAGAGAGCCGAGCGGCAGCCGAGAATGAAGCTTGACGCACAAGTTAAACAGGATGACAGCAAGTAGCATGTTCCTGTGGTGACTGGTGCTCTGGGTGGCGAGACATCAGCACGTCATCCGCGGCTGGCTGAACTGCACCGGTCTGAAACTGATGTGAGCATGGACTGTGGACTACTTCGTGGTTCGGGGATCCTGACGTATCTGCTGCATCGAACTTCCACAATTTGGAGCTCAAGAACGGAATGCAACTACGCCATGCTCTCATCGGGCGTGCGAACGCCCCCTGAGGCCTTACACGTGTGGTTGTAGAGCCACAATGAAGTCGGATGAAAGTTGTGCCCCATCTTTCTGGACTCTGACATCCTGAACTGTTTAAACGAACTCGATGGGCGCGGAGATGTTCATGCGAGTGCCAGCCCCACAAATACTTGTCTTCCCTTTGGCTCCTGCATTTCCGTCACCGTCCTACCCCTGAACGTTGTACTGCTAGCGTCGACCACCAGTTTTGCTACACGACATGACCGCCTTTTCGGTCATCGGCTGAAGCGAACTTGTTGCTTCGTCCGGCTTGATCATCGAATCTTGGCGGCGGAGGGAGTGTGTTAATAATAATGATAAAAAGAGGCGGCTCGCACGGGCATGGCTCGCTCCTCGCGCTCGTGGCAGTGGATCGTGTTGTGCCCCAGAGAGAGAGAGAGAGAGAGAGAGAGAGAAACAACATGTTTATTTCCGGCAAGTTGTGACGCGGCCTAAACGTCACGTTGGCGGGACGCTCGGCTTCAGCTGCCTACTCGCACCGCCCCTTCGCAGGGCTGCGCTTTCGGCCTCTGTCGCTCTAGTGCCACCAACGTCTGCTGGACGGCCTCGAGCTGGGCGTCGTAGTCAACCTTCGCCACCGCATTTTCCAGGCTCGGTGGCAACGCGTCCGTAGTCCCTTCGCTCACTCTGCAGTTCCACAGTATGTGCGCCATGGCCGCCCGGCCCTTGCCGCACACCGCGCACACATCACTCGCGTACCCCTCAGGGCACACGTGTTTTGCAACCACCGGTGTCCACACCACTCGGGTCTGTAGTTGACGTACCGTCGTCGCCTCCTGCCTCGTGAGTTTTCGATGGGCGGGGTGTACACTCACTTGCCCTCCCGGTACCACTCTAACACCTCCCGGTACATTTTGAAGGTAATAGCGGACAAAAACGGGGACAAAGAAAGGAACACACGGACAAGCGCCTCAGCTTAAAACGGGAGACCTGCATTCACAGACCGAAATGATGGGCACCAGAATTGTAGGGTTAGTGACGTCTAAGTTAGGTCTGTGAATGCAGGTCTCGCGTTTTAAGCTGAGGCGCTTGTCCGTGTGTTCCTTTCTTTGTCCCCGTTTCTGTGCGCTATTACCTTAAAAATGAATCAGTTCCAACTAGGCCGGCTCGCCGTGAAACCTCCCGGTAGGAGGTGATCGGCAGCACCTCGTCGCGGTCTTCGCCTTCCGCATGTCGGGGGCTCGGGCACGCGTCACGACATGTGAGCGCACGCGCCGCCCGGTCCGCTCTCTCATTGACGTTCTCTCCGGTGCTCACCGGCCCCATGTGGGCCGGGAACCACTTCACTTTGATAGGCATTGTTCTGTGTCTTAGGGCCCCGCACACCCTGGCCGCGCGCGGGGTCACATTGTCATTTGCAAAGTTCATGAATGCGGTCCTCGAATCACTCAGGACCGTGGTAAACTGTGGGTCCGTCAGGGCCAACGCGATGGCCAGCTCCTCCGCTTGTCCCAGGCTTCGCGCCCGCACCCTGCATGACGCTCGTTGCTCTCCGGTATTCGCCGCACACACCGCCACGGCGTAGGCTCCTGGCTTGTCCGGGTACCTCACCACGTCGACGTATCGTGGTCCGTTGTCCGTCGCATGCGTGGCCGTGAGGGCCTTCGCCTTCGCCAGCCGTCACCCTCGATCCACATGTGGGTGCATGTGGCTCGGGATCGGCGGCACCTGTAACGAGTTCAGCAACCCGCGTGGCGACGGCGATCGACCCGCACTTCCCTGCAGCCCTCCGCGATATCCCACTCTTTCTAGTATGTACCGCCCACTCTTGGTACTCGCTAACCTGACCCGTTGCGTCGTCCACTGTGCCTCGGCCACCTCGTACAGCGTGTTATGGACCCCAAGCTCCAAGAGTCACTCCGTACTAGTGCACGTGTAAAGCCCCAACGCTGCCTTGAATGCCCTGCGTATAAGCGCGTCCACCTTCTGGCGCTCCGCCGCCTTCCAGTCATGGAAAGCTGCAACGTAGGCCACGTGGCTGACCGCAAACGATTGTGCCAACATCAGCGGACTGGCTTCCTTCATGCCCGCATATCTCGTCGACACTCTGCGGATGAGTCGGATCGCTGCCGACACCCTTCGCGTCCAGCTTTGCAATCGCTAGTCCGTTGCTGCGCCCGGCGTCCAGGTGCCGCCCGAGCACTCGCAGCGTTTTCCCCCTCGGGATGGTCCTTCCGTCACTCGTTCGTAGTGTGCTGTCCGGCGCCGCCATCCTGCTCCTTCTTACTCCTCGCGGTGGCATGATCAGCCGCTCCGACTTTGTCGGCGAGCACACAAGTCCCGTTCCCCGTAGCTGGTCCTCGATCTCGTTGACTTCCCGCTGCAGCGACGCCTCGATCTCGCCGTCGCTGCCGCCCGTCATTCATATCGTTATGTGATCGGCGTATATCATGCGGCTGACTCCCGGCCGCTCTGCAGATGCTCGGCCACACCGATCATTACCAGATTGAACAGCACCGGCGAGATCACGGCGCCCTGCGGCGTGCTCACGCTCCCCAGCGTCTTGCTGGGTAGTTCGATGTCGCCCGCCACTGTCGTCGCCGTGCGGTCGGTCAGGAAGTCTTTGATGTAGGCGAACGTGCGCTCTCCCATGTTCAGTCGAGACACCTGCTTCGGGATTGCCGAGTGATGGACCCTGTCAAACGCGCTTTGCAAGTCCCGGCCCAGCACCGCCTTGTTGTCCATGGAACGGGGTGTGCTGGTCCAGGACCTGGTGCTTGATCAACAGCACCGCATCTTGCGTGCTCAACGTGGCTCGAAAGCCCAGCATTGTGTCGGGGTAGAGCCCTTCGTCTTCCAGGTACCTCTGCCAGCGGTTGAGTAGCACGTGTTCAAAGACCTTCCCGACGCACGACGTCAGTAAGATCGGCCGCAGGTTGTCAATGTGCGGCAGCTTTCCCGGTTTCGGGATCAGCACCGACCGCGCGTCCTTCCAACTTTTGGGCAGCTTGCCTGCGCGCAAGCCCTTGTTGTAGTAGCACGTCAGTGCAGTCACCGCCGTGGCGTCGAGGTTCCGCAGCGCCTTGTTCGACGCCTTGTCCAGCCCCGCCGCCGATCTGCCGTTGATTGTTTGGATCACCGCGCGGACCTCCCACT